>NW_022283435.1:0-5669 GCF_004355925.1 Anarrhichthys ocellatus
ATATATATATATAGATATATATAGCTGCTCCATCATAATGACTATCTACTGCAAGCCAATGAGGAGTTTCACAGTGGCCTTGCCGACGTGCACCTTATCAAACCTTTTTTGTATCCAAATCTTTTCATCAACTTAAGTGATTACAAACCAGCAACATTGAAGCAAAAAGCTTCTCTATTCTGCTTCTCTTGTTCTGCTGATTGTGCACTGGATAATTGTCCCATTAAATTAGTGTGGCAAACTATTCTGCCACACTCGGATGTGAGCAAGGCTCTTCAAGGGTTGCAGCCCTGTAAAGAGCATTTAGACACTGTAACTAACTCCACTTGAAGGCATGAATGACTCCTTTTAAATCTGGATAATATCCTGGAGAATAATTCAACTTGGCCAACTCGACCTCTACTGGTACCTGAGCAAACTACTGTGATATTTGATTGTTGTATTGTCCATGCAGCACCTGAGTTACTTTCGCATTTTACAATTTTTACTTTACTTGAAAGGTTGCATTCTGTTTTGTTCCTTTTATATGGCGACGCCAACTCAGCCAATAACACTTAGAAGTAGTTATATTTATACGTGACTCGGCCACTTTGGAATTGCAATTTGATACTAACTCATATGTACTTCAACCACAATTTGATTGTCCACATTTGAATACTTAAGCAACACTGCTGGGAGAATACAGAATAATATAAAAACCTTCAAAAAATTAAAAGAACAAGAAGAATGGACTCTCTCTTTAATTGCAAAAAAAGTTATTTGCAGAAGAATTGATCTGGCCTCTAAATAATTGTTAAACAAAACCCTGAACTCCATTTTTTTGCTGACAGGCAACAATGATTTTTTACTCCATTGTCTCTTGATTTTAATTTAAACCTGTAAATGCCAATGCATTATTATGATTACGTTAAGTGTTCTCTTCTGTAACATGTGTGAACTTGTATGGGACATTGACAATATTCACCCTCAGCAGGGATTCAAATCTGACATCTAATGGCGATAATGTCGCTCTCTTGCCAAGTGATTCACACTGAGTAACAGAGGGTGATAATTAAGATGAATTTAACTTTGTCAAGGGCAAGGAGTCTCGCTTGAGCCAAAATAACTTTCTGCAGACAATACAAATTGTCACACAACATGCATGCAGTCATCGCACGAGTAGGACAATTGCAGGAATGCAACTGTTCAGCCTGTCATTGAGGCAGTTTGATAGACTGGGCTTTCAAGCACGATCAATACATTTCATCCAGCCCGGCGCCATGTATCAGTCTTCCTGGTCATGTAAGCCATGCAAGGGAAACCGGTGCACAGTGGGGCGATGACAAGATGTTAGGTGAGCCAAAGGAGAAGAAGGGTCAGAGGGAGAGAAAAGAACACGGCGAGTTAGAGGCAAATGTTCATTCAATACCCCACCAATGTTATTTTTAAGGCCTTGGCGGATTATTTTACAGGTGAGCAAGCAGAGGTTGGAACATGAGATTTAAGGTCATCACAAAGAGTGCGCACTCATTCCTGCAATAAACTCGCACTGCTGAAATTGAAACAAGATTGTTGATAGATCTCCGGGGAGGGAGGGAGGTGCGGTATGAATATAATGTTACAATTACAGATATGGAATGAAGAGCGGTTAGAGAGATTAATCTGGAAAGATCGGTTTTGCTGTTCCATTTTATTGACTTTCTTTGCTCGATTGACTTTGACTCAAGTCATCTTTAACCGGCAAGTCTTAAAATAGGCTTCACAGTGAGTTGAAGGAAACCTGAACCTGGAATCAGAAGGACAATGTACGGAAGCGTCAACTGTCCATCATGGAACCTTCAAAAGTACTCCCACACTTAAATGGAAGCTCCTGCTGGTTGCTGTTGTCACCTTTTGGCATGTGAGGTTTTTATTATAAATTCATTTCAAAAGGGCTTAAGAGGTCCAAAGCAGTTGGCATTTTTTTTTTTCATGTTTCAAATGACAATTTCTTTCTTTTAAAGTTCATCCCGGAGTGACTATTAGATTAGAACCTGTATAGTTCTCTTTTGCCAAGCATGTGATTTGGTGGCCGGATGTGGTGGTCTAATCAAAGGCGTTGGGCTAGCTGTGTGCTTTTTGGGGCAGCCCCAGCCACTGTAACTGACAGGGAACCAAAGACTCTTTGGCAGGTCCACTCACCCATTCACAACAGCCTGGGAAACAGAATAGCTGTATTGCCTTCTGATGATAAGAACCAAATCACATCAGACGGTGCAGAAAGGCTGATTGTGCTTTTTTTTCTTCATAATTTTCTTCCTGTACATTTTGTCTTTTGTATCACACTCTGTGTGCATTCTAGGAATAAAGGCAGACGGGAAAGTAGTCGACAGAAGTTGTTTTCTACTAGGAAAGGGACACTTTGTGCCCTCTTCTGATTCCGCTGCCACTCTCAGCAAATGTTCATTTATATACTGTAAGAAAATGTTCCCACCATCTTCTAATTATGAGGCCAATTCATCCTCAATATCGAGAGAAACAAAACAACTTTAAAAGCAATAAAAAGCTTGTGGCAGCAAAGAGCAAGAGCTGTGTTAGATACAGTGTTGGAAAATTGATTTATCCCATGTCTCAGTTGGATTCCATTGAATTGCTCTATTTAGAAAGAACAGAGAGAAAGGGAGAGAGAAGGGTGAGTATTATTGGAGAAGGGCTTCTGCTGAGATTTATCGCTCCCCTCTCACTTTCCACTGAGTTTTCTCTATACAGACAGAGAATCTCCCCCCCCCCCCCACCCCCCTTTAATGCTCCCGCTCTTTCTGATTATGGCATCTACATTCTAACGGAATACTAATCGAGCAAGTAAATGGTAACACGTTACTCGGATTGAAGTTCAAGACCTCAACTAATTTGGTTTAGCACCCGAGTGGAACAGAGTATAATAGGTCTGAAGAACAACCGCTCATATGCGGAATTAAAACAGACGCACCGGTTATGGACGCACCGCATGCATGTGTTATTTTCTGAAAGCGTATACATATATGCATTTGAGGTATGCATCGTTTTAAAGGCCAGCTGCTTATGAGCAAAATCCAAATAAATAATAATCGCCAAAGGCAGCTAAATGCACATACCGAAGATTTACTCCACAACTTTAAAGCTTCTAAGTAGGCTGTTTTACTCCCAGAGACCTGGGATACATGTGGTGCCTAATAAGGCACCACATGTTTTTCTTCCACAGATCATGATTATTACTTCAAGAGATGATGACCAACACCATGCTGGCCCTAAGAGCTCACATTATTGTGCCTGTGCATTCATCTTTACGCTGGTCAATGTACAATTTATTACACATTGCCGAATACCAATGTTAGATATTTTGTGTGTCAAAAAAAAGCATTGCTGCCAGAGAACAGTGCTCTATAGACGCCTCCTCAAACACTCTGGGCTGACACATTTATGCAGTCAGTTTATTGAGAGACTCACCAGCCGCGGCCAAAATCTATCAGCATTTGGCTTGTAGGTGGTGTTCATTTGATTTCTCACTTTGCATCATTCCAAACCTTGGAATACTAATCACTGAGCACAGTCCACATGGCATTTACCACTACCTCTTCCTCATAGTGCTATTTGGTGACAAGTGATTCATTGTTTTTGACAGCACATTTAAAGGTCTCCAGTAATCTGTGAAGTGACCCCCCCCCCCCTCGGATGGTAACTTTATGGTTATTCTTGCATAGTGTTTGACATTAGATCCTTACATTAGATTCCTTGCACCGTAAAATAGTGGAAGACGAAGACATGTAAAGGACGTTCCCAGTGCAGGGGACGTTCTCTCCCATTCATGTTACCCCCTCTGGGTGTCATCGCCAAAGGTTGGCCCTGCGGATATCAAAATGCCATCCACAGCACTTCAGCAAGCCTCACTGTGATGCCAGAGGAGGATTTTTAATTATGAATTGACCTGTAAAATCCGAAGGATGTGAAATCTGATACAGTCATTTGGAACAATTATTGCCTTGAGGAATGAAAAGAAGCACAAAGACATTCTCTTATGCATGGAGAGGGCCCTGGGTATATTGCAGCAACCTCAAATCAGCTGCCAAAACATGCAAAAACCTTGAGGACAAAAGCTAGGAATAGATATACCATCCTTAAACGTATGGTATCAGAAATTTACACGGCCACATTTTAGCTTTTCATTACACTACTTCTTTTATTCCTTTTAGCCAAGGTCCTTGGTGGGCAGGATCCTGTTTGTGTCTGCTTTTGCAAAATAGCTTAATGTGGTGAAGCCAAAAAATGATCTCAAGAAAATATGTAGTGATGTACATATTGTGTTGATTTAGCTGAGTCGGACATTGGTGGTTATTCATACAAGCCAGAGCACACTGAGCAGGACAATGTAAGCGAAGGCCAAGTCGGCAGCAACAGTGTAAGGCTCTAAGTCAGTTAGTGAAAGTGGGCGAGGAGGACATAAACCCACATGTTTATCACCAGCTTCAACACAGCAACACTGCTGGAACGAAAAATAACATTATATTAAAAACTTAATTTAGCACTTTTCAGATGTAGCTCAAAGTGGTTTACAAAACAAATGAGACAATAAAGACAGATGCTAAAATAAATCAGTGGAATAAAAACAGAGTCCATTAACACCAATAGAAATGAGAATTAGTAAATTAATATAAAATTGATTTAGTATAAGCCAGATTCAATTTCAAGGTCTTCAGTTGTTTAAAAATGTGCACAGAGCCCACATATCTTAAATCTTTTGGTAGGGCATTTTTGGGATTTTAATGCATAGTTACAAAAAAAATTAAAAATCCAGAAGTAGAAGATCTGAGAGCTTGTGGAGGCTTACAAAACAGACAATTATTAATGTAGGCCAGTCTACAACCGTTAAGAGCTTGAAAAACAAGTTTAAATAACCTAAAACTCTACTCTAGAGTGTAGCTAAAACCGGGGTAATATGTTCTCTCTTTTTTGTTTTGGTTAAAAGTCTAGCAGCATGGTTCTGAATAATGTAATATCCGCATTCTTTATGTGAAGTATAATTTAACTCTGAACTAAATGTATTAGAAAAAGGAGGGGACCACGACAGCTTCCCTGAGCAACACCCAGAGGCTGCTGCAATGAATACGCTCAGAGGCAATGTAGAGGGGCAAACGGCAAAGTCCCCACTTCCTACCAAGCTAGCTTACATTATTAGCTTCCCTTCAGAAAATGATATCATGTAGCTTGATTCAATTTCAGTGTTTTTATGAAATAATTGATTCATACTTCAGCTTTTTGGAAAGCCATTATGGAAAGAAAAGAAGACACACAATTAAACGATTACAATCATTTAGCAGACGCTTTTATCCAAAGCGATTTACAATAAGTGTATTCAACATCGGTTTTCGAGAGAACAACTAGTCACCAGAAGTAATAAGTGCATGTCCTTTCCTCAAACAAGCATCTAAGAGCATAAACCAGAGCCAACGTACATTGCAGAAACAAACGAATGCAATTAGTGCCACAAACTAATATAAAAACAATAAGTGCAATAAGCTAGTATGAATACAATAGATGCTAAGCGGAAGGGTAGGCCTTCTTGAAGAGGTGAGTTTTCAGCCTGTGCCGAAAGATGGGCAGCGACTCTGCCGTCCTGACGTCAGTGGGGAGTTCATTCCACCACTGTGGGGCCAGGACAGAAAACAGCCGCGACC
>NW_022283436.1:0-5667 GCF_004355925.1 Anarrhichthys ocellatus
TAACCAACAGGAGAGCTAGTAACGTTAGCAGCACCGCTAACGGCTAATCAACAGAGGTTCACTTCAGTTACATGATGATGCCTTCAGGCTCTGCTCAGTGAACATGAGTACTGGCTGAAGGTACATTATAACCTTATCATGATGTGTTCACATGTCATCTGTAAAATGTAGTTTTGGTGATGAACTAGAATAATTCCAGTAGTTTGAAGGAGATGTTTATGAATATAAAATAGATATTAGAGATGAATTATGAGCTGTTGGTGTGTGTGTGTGTGTCTGTGCCTCACCTCCATGACCAGCTGATGGGCCCGGGACACCAGAGTGAGTCCGTTGGCGTGGTTGAAGGTCTCTGAGATGTCCTGACCGAAGGTGTAGCCGGCTCCTCGAGGAGAGATACCCCACCCACCACGGTCATCTGGGTCAGACCACAGCAGGTCACACATGGGACCCTGAAACAGAACCAGAACCAGTATCAGTACTAGAGACCACAGCAGGTCACGAGTACGACTATAAAACACAGAGTTAACCCTGAAGTTACCTCGATAGCCTCAAAAGAACCAGTAACAGAACACGAGTCATCATCTATTTATCGAGCAGAGAAGACTTTAAGTCATAGTTCTCTCATGTCAGCTGGTAGGAGTCATGTCTGGGGGCCAAGACCAGCTTATTATGGGATATCAGAGAAGATCAGCTGATCAGTCATGTGAGTTGAACATTCACGACGTCACAATTTACCAGAATCCATGAGGAGAATTCTGCTGTTTTCTTACAGCTTTTCGAATGTGCAGATAAATATGTGAATGGAAACCAGGATGTTCCTTCATCATCATCATCATCATCATCATCATCACCACACTGTAGTTTATTCTGACTCAGTCACACACACACACTCAATAGAGCATGAGACGTGGATTCATCCGCCGCTGAAAATAGTCCCCAACAAATGCTCCATCTCAACACACACCCTGTGTGTGTGTGTACCTCATGTGGGACTTCCTGCAGGCGGTCCAGAGCTCGTATGTGATCCAGAGTGTCGATGGAAGGAGACAAACCTCCGTGGAGACAAAAGATCTGAAACAAAAACACAAAATAAAAGCTTTACAATCCACTGAGTGGAGACTTTTATTTTGACACAACCAGGAGCCGTTACATCGTCTCCCACCCCCCACCCCCCCGGGACAACGAAGCTCGTGGTCATGTTACCTGTCCGTCCACCAGCGCGGTGAGGGGCAGGTAGTCGAACAGGTCGGTGAAGTACTTCCACACGTTGGCGTTGCCGTACTTCCTCAGACACTCGTCGTAGAAGCCGTAGACCTGCGTGATCTGCCGCGACTCGTGGTTCCCTCGCAGGATGGTGATTCGCTCCTGGAAACGAACCTAAACAAATAACAACACTTCCTCATTAGAAGATGTTCAAGCGTCTCTCTTGAAGGAAAACAGAGGTTCTGCTCCGCTTGATATTTACAAATGTAAACGTTTCTTTGACCGTTTACTCAAAGTACAACGCTCTGTGACGAGGTGAGAGGGCATCCAGACAAACAGACTGAAGCTTCATATCCAGCTGATCATGAAGGTTGAACAGGATGAAGTATCTCGGACTGCTTTGGGATAAATAGATGTTAGTTGCAGCTCTGCCTTCATCGTCAATGATGAGGATTCACTTTGTTCACTTATGTTTTAGACGAACAGGAAGTCGTTCCAACTCCTTAAAGACTGAAAACACGTCTGTTCATCCAATCAGATGTAAGAAAGCTTCATGTTGTCTGAATGAAGTCGAGCGCCGTCAATCACAGCTGATGAGACTCCGCACACCTCAAATAAAACTAAAATATCACAATAAGTTATATGTTTCTATTAGTTTATGATTATCTCAATCTGCAAAGTAACTAAATCTGTCAGATAAATGTAGAGCAGCAAAGGTATTTACCTCGAAGTTGTGGAAGTACAAAATAGCAGAAAAGACAAATACATGAGTCAGGTACAAGTACCTCATATTTGTACTCGAGTACATGTACTTTTGTTCACCCCTACCTAGCAACAAGGGGCGGGACAACGCGGTCGTCAGCTGTCAATTAAACGGTGACCTTTCCCAGCTTTTGACTGTCGTCAGAGAGACGACATGTTGTGAAATGTGAGTTTATTAATGTGTGTTTGTTTACAGTGCTGATCTGTGATGTGTTGTTTTTAAATTAATAGAAATAGAGCCGATAGAAACCACAGAGAACCAGCTGGCTTAGTAATAATAAAACCACTGCGTTAACACACGATAAAATAATTATCTGCGTTAATTAATGCGTTAACGTGATAACGCGTAAACTTGCCCAGCCCCAATATAAATATCTAAATATATAAATATATACGTATGTTTTACCTTTAGTGTGACGAGCAGCGTGACCGTCTCCACAGAGTAGTAGCCTCGGTCCACGTAGTCTCCCATGAACAGGTAGTTGGTGTCGGGAGACTTCCCTCCGATCTTGAACAGCTCCATCAGGTCGTGGAACTGACCGTGAACGTCTCCGCACACCGTCACCGGGCATCGCACCTGAGACCAAGAAACCACGTCAGCGACACAGGGAACCACGTCAGCACAACAGGGAACCACGTCAGTAACACAGGGAACCACGTCACGTTTGGGTCTCCACCCACAGAGGAGGACTACACTTTTACACTTCTTTAGTTTTCACTCAGCAGATTAATAAACACTTTGATCAATAAAACAGACGAGATGTAATCTTGACTTTCAGAAAACAAATCTGAGATTAAATATTCTAAACTATTCTTTATATATTAAACATGTAGAGATTAAATCTCACAGCAGTGTTAACAGATCAATATTATTCATTGATAACACAGTATGTCAAAGCTTTACTCTACTTTAAGGTAATTAAAGTAGTGTGTTGTGTACTGTGTCGTCTGTATGAGTTTCTGGGTGGCAAAAGAGTTTCCCCACTGGGGATTAATAAAGTTTTCTAATCTAATCTAATTTATACTTTTATTTTTTCTTATGTAGGAATTAGTGTTTCTAGATAAAAATCTCTGGAAAGCTATTCGTGGACCTTGAGTTAAGGTTTGTGTTAATGTTGATGTATATGAAGTATATTTTATTATTATTACGAGGACGGTGAGAGGATCTAACAAAGAGGAACGCAGAAACACACTCATGCTTCACAGAGTTCTACTTGTTTTTTTAAAGACTTCCTTCTCATTTTCTTATAAATATTTGAGATGACTTACTTCAAATTTCAATAAATCAATCTTTTATGTTACCTTTGATGATGAAGCATGTTTAACTGTAGAATAACAAGTCTTAATATATGATCTTGATTTAGGAGAGCAAAGAGTGAACATGAGCTAATATATGAGAATGTTTTATTTTAAATAAACGTCTCATCAGTCTGAATCACTCTTTAGTAAGATAATTCAGATTAAAGCTCCTGAACACAACAAGTGTAACTCATCAAACCTGTCGACATTATTCATAAACACTATTAATACGTTGAATAAACACGTTATTCACTTTAAACCACGAAACTATTTCCTTAAAGAGATTTTCCATTTCCTGGTTAGAGATGAACAAAAGCAGAGAAACAGGAAGTAGAACGAAACAATAAATACATCAGTTTAGGAAAACTGAACACTAAAAACTGTGACCTCAGCATTTATCAAAGGAAATAGTTATTATGTTTTAAAGAGTGAAGTGTGTGTGACAGCCTGCAGCTCAGCAGAGACTCAGTTTACACTGTAAACACTTTGTTCACGTTTTGCTCCAAACACACGACACAGACTCTTAAACATATTAAAGATATATATTAAAGATAGAAGAACGTCAGTCAGTTTCATCTGATTGAGACTCTCTTCTTCTCTTATGTGGTTATCTGTACCAGAGATTAAAGGAGCGATACATTATATTTAGATTTAAATATTAGCTTTGATTAAACACATTGAGTCACGAGTAGTGTTAATGAAGTATAATAATGAGCTTAGAGCTTGTGTTAGGAAGTCAAACAGCTCATAATTCATCGCTAATATCTATTTTATATTAACGTGAAAACATCTCCTTCAAACTACTGGATTCATTCTAGTTTATCACCAAAACTACATTTTACAGATGACATGTGAACACATCACGATAACGTTATTATTTTACATTTGTAGAAACAAATGTTTCTTGTCAAATTATGTATTAATTTGTGTACATCTTATGAAACATTTCTTCAAACATGAGTTTGAGACTAAATGTGTAAATTGGTTTAATTTTCTGAAGCTTTTTTAACTCATTTTACATGTAAATGACGTGACATTCAATAATATGATAGACTAATAACTGATAGATTTATAAAGTGTGTTCCTGGTTCCTCTTAGACGTCTGCGTGTTGTAACACCAGCCTTCAGCTCTGTATTGAGATGAACCGTCTGTCACACTGTCGTCTCACTCTGGAAACAAACCAGTAAGGGTTTACATGCTTCTGGTGCATTGTGGGAAATCTCACCTCCTGAACGTTGGACTCCTTGGTCAGAATCTCCTTGGCCTGGAGAGGGAACACACACAGATTATTTATTCAGTTTGTGACCGTTAAGATGTTTTAATAAAAGTCTTCAGACACACAAACAGTAACTGGTGACATCAACGACGGACCGGAGGTTATTTAGAGGCGCTGAAAGCTGTGTGACCTCACAGGACACCGTAGTGATAGAAAAAGCAAAGCGTTCAGGAAACAGTTTGTTTGTCATCAATCGTTTAGTTTATAAAATGTCTAAATAATAAAAGGAATAACGTCCACGGTGACGTCTTCAAATAACCTTTTTTAGTTTAAGCTACAGTCAAAAACACAAAGATATCGAATATAACTGATAAATAAAGACAAAGCAGGAAATCCTCACATTTTAGGAGGAACAGCTCGTTTTTCTGCTCAAAGACTAATTTAATCATCAGTTTCTGTTATTAACACAAGCTCTATAAGAGCTGTACATGTTAAATATAACATTATTGATCTATCTTTATTAAAATGAAATGGTACTGAAAAGATGTAATATATCAATATATCTTTAAATACAATAGTGATGCAACTAATGATTATTTTCTATTATCTTTATCATTGGTTTGTCTATAATAAGGTAATAAAATAGTGAAATTTCTTTATAATCAGAAATCATCACATCTGGGAAGAATTAAATATTGTCGTTTAACTTAATGATTAATCAACTAAAAACGTCACTTTTGGCAGGATAATTTATTACTAATATTATATTTAGACATTTCCTTGAATAATAAAAGTAATAAATATTTACATTTATTATCTTGAACATCCTTAAAATGCTTTAAAAGTTAACTGACTTTCCACTATATTAAATTAATTAAATAATTTGAAGGCTTCATAGTTAAAATAACATTAGATTTCAGCTGATTACATTTTTAAATATTAAATAAAATATATTAAAATTAAATAAATTTAAATATATTTAATTAACTTTTCCACTTCACCCAAACACAACTCAGACATTTTCAACGCTTTACTGAACTTAAATAAGTATTTTTATTATTCTTTCATTCATTAAACTCAACCACCATAATGTCTGAACCTGCAGCTAACATTTAAATATATTATAATTATTATTGTACATGTTCTGATATGTTTTGACGACATTAAAACCCATAAAAAAAGCTTT
>NW_022283437.1:0-5667 GCF_004355925.1 Anarrhichthys ocellatus
ATAGAAAGTCAGAATTCCAGAATTCTGAGATAGAAAGTCTGAATTCCAGAATTCTGAGATAGAAAGTCTGAATTCCAGAATTCTGAGATAGAAAGTCGAAGTTATGCGATAGAAAGTCATAATTCTGAGATAGAATGTCAAAATGATGAGATAGAAAATCTAAATGATGAGATACTTAAACACAGTCATAGAAGCAGCTCTTTGGCTGGTTACTGTACACTTGAAATGGAAATGTATTGTGAGTACATTGAAGACTACTTTAAACGTGGCTTTACAACACATGAAATACTTCACGTGGGATTGTGCAAACGCACCCTTGAAAGGATTTAAAGCATTGAACAAAGTTATTGTAATAACTTGTTTGATATTTGTCTTTGATATTTTCTTTAATAGTTTGATCTTTGATAGAGTAATGTGGGTTTCTTAACCCTAAATTAAAAGGATTTAAGTTATAATAACAGAAATGTGCTTAAATATATTTTTACATTTATATAACTGCATGTACAATATTTTTACACTTGAATAAACAATAATCAAATGCAGAGACAGTTATTTACCAATATGTTAGGAGTAGTTACATTTACACAGTCTTACATTTACAACCGGCCCTTTGAGGGCGACCATGATGCTGATGTGGCCCAGAGTGAAAATCAGTTTGAGACCCCTGGGTTAGAGTGAAAAAATGTGATGTGAACAACCTGCACTTCTTGTGGTGGCCACGAGGTGATAGCAGTCAATCGCCTGAAGAATACCGCCACATCTTTGGCGCTGTGTCCTCCCCAAGCTGTGCAAGCTTTGCATTACAAAAAACAGCAGATGACAATGAAAGCTTGTTTCCTCCTCAGGTAGCATAAACAGTCCGACACAGCTTTTATGTTGATGACTGTGTAAAATCAGTGACCAAAGAATCTGAAGCCATCCACCTAGTAAAAGACCTCACTGCATTACGCAACAAAGGTGGATTTCAGCTCACTCCACAGCAACAGCCGTCCCACAAGATCAAAGGGCAAAGGAAATTAGGACGTTAGATCTCGACAAAGACAGCCTCCCCATTGAAAGAGCACTGGGACTGCAGTGGTGTGTGGACTCTGACCATTTCCAGTTCAACATCCATCTCAGCCAGAAGCCACATAGCCGAAGAGGCATACTTTCTGTTGTAAGCTCAATCTTTGGTCCACTTGGCTTCCTAGCTCTTCTAATTCTCCCAGCCAAGCAGTTGCTACAGGAGCTCTGCCAGAGAGGCTTTGGATGGGACAAACCTTTGCCTCAGGCTATAATCAATCCGTGGATTGACTGATTAAACAGTCTAGAAAGGATTAAGAGCTTCACTGTTGCACGGTGTATGAAGCCTAAACCCTACAGAAAAAAACAAAATGTGCACAACTGCATCACTTTGCTGATGCCAGTGAAAGTGGCTATGGCTCAGTGAGCTACATTCGGCAGGTTGATGTTCAGGATGTGGTGCATGTTACTTTTGTCCAATAACAGTCCAAAGTCCTTCCTTGAAACCACACCGCAGTATCGATTGGAGCAGGCAGCTGCAGCACTGTTGGTGAAGGCGCACAAAATGCTGAGGAAAGATTTACACCTTGACTTAAAACCCTCTGTCTTCTGGACTGATTGCCAGACAGTGCTAAAGTACATTGGAAATGACAAAACTAGATTCAAGACCTATGTAGCAAACATGGTGTCATTGATTCGGTACAACACAGACCAGTCTCAGTGGAGATATGTAAGCAGCAAAGACAATCCTGCTGATGATGCCTCAAGAGGACTGAGTGCAGTTAAACTCATGCGGCAAAGGAGATGGACACATGCCCCTGAGTTCGTATGGAAGCCTGAGGAAAGTTGACCTGTGGAGGAAGCAATGGGCTCCAAGTCAGTGTTACAAGATGATCCAGAGGTCAGGAACAACACTGCTGTATACTCCACAGTGGTGAAGAGCATTGGAACTCCCACAGACCAGCTTATTATATTCTTTTTAGATTGGATGAGGCTACTTAAAGCAGTGGCATGGTATCTGAAACTCAAGAATGCTTTGATGTTGGTCACTAAAAGGCAAAAGGAGCTTTCCTTAGGTCACATGGCGACCCGCTCATGCAACCAAAAGGTGAGCACTGAATTCTGTAGTTCAGAACTTTCAGAACCAAAGTTGGTGGACAGTTCCTCACAGTGGAAGATCTCTCACAGGCAGAAAGGTCAGTCATCACCTACGTCCAGAGACAATCATTCCCAGCTGAAATGGCAAGACTGGAAATGACCCCATCTAGAGTGCAAAAGAACAGTAAGATCTGTAGGCTCGATCCTATGCTAGATGAGGGAATCATAAGAGTAGGTGGCCAACTAAGATCTGCCTGATGCCTGATGAGACCAAGCACCCTTGTATCTTGTCCAAAGATGCTCACATTTCAGTTCTCATACTAAGACACTCCCACAAATGCTCTGGACACAGTAGTTGAAACCATATGCTTTCAGAGCTCCGTAGGAAATACTGGGTTGTAAAGGGCAATTCAGCCGCAAGGAAGGTAATCCCAAAGTGTGTTGTGTGTCGGCGTGTGAGAGGCAAAACAGGTGAGCAGAAGATGGTAGATTTGCCACAGGAAAGAATCCTACCTGACCTCCCTCCTTTTACCAATGTCGGATTGGACTATTTTGGCCCGATTGAAGTGAGACGAGGAAGAAGCCTGATTAAAAGGTATGGAGTCCTGTTTAGCTGTATGTGTAGCAGAGCCATACACTTGGAGGTCAGGTTAAGCACATCAGATCTGACAATGGTACCAACTTGGTGGGTGCTCAGGCAGAGCTCAAGATGGCCCTGAGTTCCCTAAATGAGAGGAAATTCCAAGGCACTCTGCTTCCTGATGGTATTCAGTGGAGTTTCAATCCACCAGCAGCATCACACCACGGCGGCTCTGGTAAAGACTCATAAGACCTGTCTGTCAGGTGCTGAACTCTACTCTCCGTCTGCAAACCATCGACGATGAAGGCCTACAAACCATCTTCTGCGAGGTAGAAGCAATCCTCAATAACCGTCCCCTCTCTACTGTGTCCTCTGATCCACATGATCTAGAACCGCTGACTCTAAATCACATCCTCCTGCTAACAACACAAGCAATCCTACCCCCTGGAACCTTTCAGGAATCTGACCTTAATGCCAGGCGTCGCTGGAAACCTTTTCTGGCATAGATGGACAAAGGAATACCTTGCTACAAACGGGAAGAGAATTTGTTCTTCTTCCTTCTGCAGGCAAGTTGTCCGTTTCTCCTTCGGGATCCAAAACAATCTATTGTTTCACCAACGAATGTAGACTTTCTTAAAAGCAACAACATCATGCGCACCCTCTTTCATGCGAATCGAATTGTGTGGGATGGCTGGAGGTGATGCAGATTTTTATAGTCTCAGTGACAGCAGGCCCGTAGCACAGGGAACCCCCTGTGGTGCCAGTGGCCCTCGTCCAATGAGAACGCAGTGTTGGGTTTGGACAAAAAATCACACGAATGTGAGATTTAACGTCTCATGGGGCTTGGTGTGATTTTAACCCAAATCAGGCTGTTGAACCATGTAGGTTCCAACCACATGGTGAGGTCCCAACATTCAGTATTTATTTGTTTTGTTTACAACTCACCAAACACTTGATTTGTATTAAGATGTTTTAGTTCTTATTATATTGTTGGTAATTGGAGCTTTTTATATCTATATATATTTATGTAATGCTGATATTTACTGCTATTTCTGATTACATTGTGTACATAATTGTCCTATCTATTCTTTACCTCTATTTGGCCAAATAAAGCTGATTCTAATTGAGTTTTCAACTGTAAAATGTTCTGCTCAGTATGTATCTCGCTCACAATTCTTTAATTCTTGATTTGATTTGATTTGAATCAAGATTGTTTGTTTATGTGGTGTGTTTCTGTTGATTATAGCTATCAGTATGTTTAAGCTCCCAGATATTAATATAAGTATTGGCCTCCAAAGTCCAGTATGAATTGGGCGATATCTATTGATGAGTTGTTTCACTTTGTGCTGTTTTTCAGGGAACCATCACACTGATCCTGGCTACAGACATGGCAAGACACGGTGAGATCCTGGACTCCTTCAAGCAGAAAGTCGACAAATTTGACTACGCAGATGAGGAGCACGTCACCTGTGTAAGAACACAAACAAGCCTTTGGTCGTCTCTCACACCTGCCGTTCGGTTCAGTTGGTCTGGACCAACAAAAAAAAGATACATATCCTTTTAGTTCTGTTCTATTTCATGTTCATTTGACCTATTCCAATTGAACCAAGAAGATTTAGCATGATGTTATTGACACTGACAGGAAACTGATTCATTGGACAGTTTTGGTGATGTTATCCGGACCACATGAACCGAACTACAGATGTGAATGTGTCCTGATCCTGTTTGTTTTTCCTCCTTTAATGTAGCAAGAGTTGGAGAGGAGGCTGTATTTCAGTGTGTGAAGGTTTGATGCACTGTGTGCAGGTAGTGGAAAGTAACTTTTACCCGGTTCTGTATTGAAGTACATTTTAAAGGTACTTGTTTCCATTTTATGCTCCTTTATACTCTATGCTAGTAGAGCTGCTTACTGTTGAGGTATTTAGTAATATAAAACTCTGAAAGCTGACATTCTACACGAGTACTTTTAATTGTGTTACTTTAAAGGTGCACTGTGTAAGAAATAGGGAGCAGCCTTTCACTATTGCTGGGTTCATACAATCTAAATTTACAGTCATCAGTCAATTCAAAACATCCAATGTTTAATCTTGCGTTGCCTCTTTTTATATCACCTCTTTTCTTTGCCGGCAGCGGGGGGGTTGGGATGGTGATTAAAGTCGCGTGCCAAGAGCTTCAGCCATCTTTGTGTTCATTAATCGAGGGCTGCACCATCAATGTGATTGACAAGCCCTCTGGGCAATTCTTGGTTCTGTTGGGTTGAGGACAGACTGGACGCTACAGGGACTCACTATTGCCTCTCCAGTGGTATAACAAGACAGGACGGGCCGGGGCTATCTGGTTAGCATGCTCATTTCAGATCTCTCTGCAAAACAATACATAGACATCACTGTAACCTCTTCACATTATGTTGATGATGTCAGTTCATTTTTTTAATGTTTTAAACCAAATTATGGGCAGATCTTACAAATTGCACCTTTATGTGCATTTTGCCAATAACATATTTGTACTTTTACTCAAGTAAAATGTTGAATGCCGGACACAGTGTAGTATCACTACTGTTATGTAACTAAAAGCAGAGCAGGAGTAAAATCATTGTAAGGGTTTAGCTGTGCATGCAGAGTTTAGCCATCATTAGAGATTGTCAAATTAGCTTTGAGGAAAATTATTCAAGATAAAAGTAGCAACAAAGTCAGGCATTAGACCTCAAGTGGCATCCCATCTCATCATAGCAAGTTTCCAGTGGCGGGCCGTGTGTTTTATAGCTGGGCCTTCAGTGTTGAACCTCCTCCTAATAACCTCATGATGACGCCACAGCTACAGTTATTAATTGTTTCGTGTAAACACCTCATATTCACATAACACTGCAACATTTGACAAGTGAAATAAAATGTTACATGAAGCTCAACACCTACAAATACACTAACTGCAGAGTGCAGATACATGAATACATGACGGGATGCTTCGTCATTAACGGACAATGCATATAG
>NW_022283438.1:0-5661 GCF_004355925.1 Anarrhichthys ocellatus
TAACCAACAGGAGAGCTAGTAACGTTAGCAGCACCGCTAACGGCTAATCAACAGAGGTTCACTTCAGTTACATGATGATGCCTTCAGGCTCTGCTCAGTGAACATGAGTACTGGCTGAAGGTACATTATAACCTTATCATGATGTGTTCACATGTCATCTGTAAAATGTAGTTTTGGTGATGAACTAGAATAATTCCAGTAGTTTGAAGGAGATGTTTATGAATATAAAATAGATATTAGAGATGAATTATGAGCTGTTGGTGTGTGTGTGTGTGTCTGTGCCTCACCTCCATGACCAGCTGATGGGCCCGGGACACCAGAGTGAGTCCGTTGGCGTGGTTGAAGGTCTCTGAGATGTCCTGACCGAAGGTGTAGCCGGCTCCTCGAGGAGAGATACCCCACCCACCACGGTCATCTGGGTCAGACCACAGCAGGTCACACATGGGACCCTGAAACAGAACCAGAACCAGTATCAGTACTAGAGACCACAGCAGGTCACGAGTACGACTATAAAACACAGAGTTAACCCTGAAGTTACCTCGATAGCCTCAAAAGAACCAGTAACAGAACACGAGTCATCATCTATTTATCGAGCAGAGAAGACTTTAAGTCATAGTTCTCTCATGTCAGCTGGTAGGAGTCATGTCTGGGGGCCAAGACCAGCTTATTATGGGATATCAGAGAAGATCAGCTGATCAGTCATGTGAGTTGAACATTCACGACGTCACAATTTACCAGAATCCATGAGGAGAATTCTGCTGTTTTCTTACAGCTTTTCGAATGTGCAGATAAATATGTGAATGGAAACCAGGATGTTCCTTCATCATCATCATCATCATCATCACCACACTGTAGTTTATTCTGACTCAGTCACACACACACACTCAATAGAGCATGAGACGTGGATTCATCCGCCGCTGAAAATAGTCCCCAACAAATGCTCCATCTCAACACACACCCTGTGTGTGTGTGTACCTCATGTGGGACTTCCTGCAGGCGGTCCAGAGCTCGTATGTGATCCAGAGTGTCGATGGAAGGAGACAAACCTCCGTGGAGACAAAAGATCTGAAACAAAAACACAAAATAAAAGCTTTACAATCCACTGAGTGGAGACTTTTATTTTGACACAACCAGGAGCCGTTACATCGTCTCCCACCCCCCACCCCCCCGGGACAACGAAGCTCGTGGTCATGTTACCTGTCCGTCCACCAGCGCGGTGAGGGGCAGGTAGTCGAACAGGTCGGTGAAGTACTTCCACACGTTGGCGTTGCCGTACTTCCTCAGACACTCGTCGTAGAAGCCGTAGACCTGCGTGATCTGCCGCGACTCGTGGTTCCCTCGCAGGATGGTGATTCGCTCCTGGAAACGAACCTAAACAAATAACAACACTTCCTCATTAGAAGATGTTCAAGCGTCTCTCTTGAAGGAAAACAGAGGTTCTGCTCCGCTTGATATTTACAAATGTAAACGTTTCTTTGACCGTTTACTCAAAGTACAACGCTCTGTGACGAGGTGAGAGGGCATCCAGACAAACAGACTGAAGCTTCATATCCAGCTGATCATGAAGGTTGAACAGGATGAAGTATCTCGGACTGCTTTGGGATAAATAGATGTTAGTTGCAGCTCTGCCTTCATCGTCAATGATGAGGATTCACTTTGTTCACTTATGTTTTAGACGAACAGGAAGTCGTTCCAACTCCTTAAAGACTGAAAACACGTCTGTTCATCCAATCAGATGTAAGAAAGCTTCATGTTGTCTGAATGAAGTCGAGCGCCGTCAATCGCAGCTGATGAGACTCCGCACACCTCAAATAAAACTAAAATATCACAATAAGTTATATGTTTCTATTAGTTTATGATTATCTCAATCTGCAAAGTAACTAAATCTGTCAGATAAATGTAGAGCAGCAAAGGTATTTACCTCGAAGTTGTGGAAGTACAAAATAGCAGAAAAGACAAATACATGAGTCAGGTACAAGTACCTCATATTTGTACTCGAGTACATGTACTTTTGTTCACCCCTACCTAGCAACAAGGGGCGGGACAACGCGGTCGTCAGCTGTCAATTAAACGGTGACCTTTCCCAGCTTTTGACTGTCGTCAGAGAGACGACATGTTGTGAAATGTGAGTTTATTAATGTGTGTTTGTTTACAGTGCTGATCTGTGATGTGTTGTTTTTAAATTAATAGAAATAGAGCCGATAGAAACCACAGAGAACCAGCTGGCTTAGTAATAATAAAACCACTGCGTTAACACACGATAAAATAATTATCTGCGTTAATTAATGCGTTAACGTGATAACGCGTAAACTTGCCCAGCCCCAATATAAATATCTAAATATATAAATATATACGTATGTTTTACCTTTAGTGTGACGAGCAGCGTGACCGTCTCCACAGAGTAGTAGCCTCGGTCCACGTAGTCTCCCATGAACAGGTAGTTGGTGTCGGGAGACTTCCCTCCGATCTTGAACAGCTCCATCAGGTCGTGGAACTGACCGTGAACGTCTCCGCACACCGTCACCGGGCATCGCACCTGAGACCAAGAAACCACGTCAGCGACACAGGGAACCACGTCAGCACAACAGGGAACCACGTCAGTAACACAGGGAACCACGTCACGTTTGGGTCTCCACCCACAGAGGAGGACTACACTTTTACACTTCTTTAGTTTTCACTCAGCAGATTAATAAACACTTTGATCAATAAAACAGACGAGATGTAATCTTGACTTTCAGAAAACAAATCTGAGATTAAATATTCTAAACTATTCTTTATATATTAAACATGTAGAGATTAAATCTCACAGCAGTGTTAACAGATCAATATTATTCATTGATAACACAGTATGTCAAAGCTTTACTCTACTTTAAGGTAATTAAAGTAGTGTGTTGTGTACTGTGTCGTCTGTATGAGTTTCTGGGTGGCAAAAGAGTTTCCCCACTGGGGATTAATAAAGTTTTCTAATCTAATCTAATTTATACTTTTATTTTTTCTTATGTAGGAATTAGTGTTTCTAGATAAAAATCTCTGGAAAGCTATTCGTGGACCTTGAGTTAAGGTTTGTGTTAATGTTGATGTATATGAAGTATATTTTATTATTATTACGAGGACGGTGAGAGGATCTAACAAAGAGGAACGCAGAAACACACTCATGCTTCACAGAGTTCTACTTGTTTTTTTAAAGACTTCCTTCTCATTTTCTTATAAATATTTGAGATGACTTACTTCAAATTTCAATAAATCAATCTTTTATGTTACCTTTGATGATGAAGCATGTTTAACTGTAGAATAACAAGTCTTAATATATGATCTTGATTTAGGAGAGCAAAGAGTGAACATGAGCTAATATATGAGAATGTTTTATTTTAAATAAACGTCTCATCAGTCTGAATCACTCTTTAGTAAGATAATTCAGATTAAAGCTCCTGAACACAACAAGTGTAACTCATCAAACCTGTCGACATTATTCATAAACACTATTAATACGTTGAATAAACACGTTATTCACTTTAAACCACGAAACTATTTCCTTAAAGAGATTTTCCATTTCCTGGTTAGAGATGAACAAAAGCAGAGAAACAGGAAGTAGAACGAAACAATAAATACATCAGTTTAGGAAAACTGAACACTAAAAACTGTGACCTCAGCATTTATCAAAGGAAATAGTTATTATGTTTTAAAGAGTGAAGTGTGTGTGACAGCCTGCAGCTCAGCAGAGACTCAGTTTACACTGTAAACACTTTGTTCACGTTTTGCTCCAAACACACGACACAGACTCTTAAACATATTAAAGATATATATTAAAGATAGAAGAACGTCAGTCAGTTTCATCTGATTGAGACTCTCTTCTTCTCTTATGTGGTTATCTGTACCAGAGATTAAAGGAGCGATACATTATATTTAGATTTAAATATTAGCTTTGATTAAACACATTGAGTCACGAGTAGTGTTAATGAAGTATAATAATGAGCTTAGAGCTTGTGTTAGGAAGTCAAACAGCTCATAATTCATCGCTAATATCTATTTTATATTAACGTGAAAACATCTCCTTCAAACTACTGGATTCATTCTAGTTTATCACCAAAACTACATTTTACAGATGACATGTGAACACATCACGATAACGTTATTATTTTACATTTGTAGAAACAAATGTTTCTTGTCAAATTATGTATTAATTTGTGTACATCTTATGAAACATTTCTTCAAACATGAGTTTGAGACTAAATGTGTAAATTGGTTTAATTTTCTGAAGCTTTTTTAACTCATTTTACATGTAAATGACGTGACATTCAATAATATGATAGACTAATAACTGATAGATTTATAAAGTGTGTTCCTGGTTCCTCTTAGACGTCTGCGTGTTGTAACACCAGCCTTCAGCTCTGTATTGAGATGAACCGTCTGTCACACTGTCGTCTCACTCTGGAAACAAACCAGTAAGGGTTTACATGCTTCTGGTGCATTGTGGGAAATCTCACCTCCTGAACGTTGGACTCCTTGGTCAGAATCTCCTTGGCCTGGAGAGGAAACACACACAGATTATTTATTCAGTTTGTGACCGTTAAGATGTTTTAATAAAAGTCTTCAGACACACAAACAGTAACTGGTGACATCAACGACGGACCGGAGGTTATTTAGAGGCGCTGAAAGCTGTGTGACCTCACAGGACACCGTAGTGATAGAAAAAGCAAAGCGTTCAGGAAACAGTTTGTTTGTCATCAATCGTTTAGTTTATAAAATGTCTAAATAATAAAAGGAATAACGTCCACGGTGACGTCTTCAAATAACCTTTTTTAGTTTAAGCTACAGTCAAAAACACAAAGATATCGAATATAACTGATAAATAAAGACAAAGCAGGAAATCCTCACATTTTAGGAGGAACAGCTCGTTTTTCTGCTCAAAGACTAATTTAATCATCAGTTTCTGTTATTAACACAAGCTCTATAAGAGCTGTACATGTTAAATATAACATTATTGATCTATCTTTATTAAAATGAAATGGTACTGAAAAGATGTAATATATCAATATATCTTTAAATACAATAGTGATGCAACTAATGATTATTTTCTATTATCTTTATCATTGGTTTGTCTATAATAAGGTAATAAAATAGTGAAATTTCTTTATAATCAGAAATCATCACATCTGGGAAGAATTAAATATTGTCGTTTAACTTAATGATTAATCGACTAAAAACGTCACTTTTGGCAGGATAATTTATTACTAATATTATATTTAGACATTTCCTTGAATAATAAAAGTAATAAATATTTACATTTATTATCTTGAACATCCTTAAAATGCTTTAAAAGTTAACTGACTTTCCACTATATTAAATTAATTAAATAATTTGAAGGCTTCATAGTTAAAATAACATTAGATTTCAGCTGATTACATTTTTAAATATTAAATAAAATATATTAAAATTAAATAAATTTAAATATATTTAATTAACTTTTCCACTTCACCCAAACACAACTCAGACATTTTCAACGCTTTACTGAACTTAAATAAGTATTTTTATTATTCTTTCATTCATTAAACTCAACCACCATAATGTCTGAACCTGCAGCTAACATTTAAATATATTATAATTATTATTGTATATGTTCTGATATGTTTTGACGACATTAAAACCCATAAAAAAAGCTTT
>NW_022283439.1:0-5660 GCF_004355925.1 Anarrhichthys ocellatus
AAATATAACTCTATAAATATAATGTATTCACATAAAACACTAAATATAATACTATAAATATAATATATACATATAAAACTCTGAATATAACTGTATAAATATTTATTCACAGGTACAATGAAACAGAAATGTAAAAGAATACCACATGGAGAGGTTTCACCTTCAGATCTTACTTCCTGTGTTGTTGGGATTACAATGATTCACTAATGAGTAATTCTTTAACCCTTTAATGAACCGTTAGTTAAATGTGGATGAAGGTTCCAGAGATCAAACTGTTTGACATGTGAACAAGCAGTTTGTTAAAGGGTTAACTGTAATATGAAGATTGGATCAGTTAGATTCAGGGACGGGCATTAAACTACCGCTCGCTGTTTCTTCTTCCACGTGAAGGTCAAACGACAAACAGACAGAATTATATACATTTTCTTCTTCTATGGTGTTCCTTAAGGTCTTGGTGTCTTAAAGAAATATTTGAGGATTTTTCTCAATTCATGAGAGATGAAAAATATGTTAAATCTGTAAGAAATGCTATCAACCAGAAGTTGCTGAGACATCCATCAGATACTTCCGTAATATTCTTCTAAACCCTTATACACCTGCACAATTTATGAAATGGAGTGATTTGATTATTTCTATATCTGATGTATGAATAGAACTACATCTGATTAGTCTTCAGGGTCCCAGCTGTCTCTGCTGTCCCCCCGAAAAAAGACACAACGGGTCAATGTGGCTTCATTCTCAGATTTAGTTCAGTTCAGAGTTTGAATTCACGGTCTGCGTCTCGTAACTATCAGACAACATTCCAACATTTATTTTCTCCGTCTTCAGACTTGAACAACGTGCTGCCGTTGATATCAGCCTGCTTTGACTGTAAATCCCATCCGTAAACAGATTACAGATGTGACGATTGTTAATTAATCCTAAAATGTGACTTTAGGAAAAGTAAAGCAGCTCTTCAGAGTAAGTCTTCGTGTAAGTGGTTTAAGAGCGTATATAAAGAGGCTGTGGTCATCAGGTGGGACAGACGGCTCTGCATCACGATGGGGAAATACTTCCACTTGTATGAGAACGTTTCTAAAGTGAGCCCCTTTGAGGGGCCACAGTACTACCTGGCCCCTATGTGGGTGTTTCACCTGCAGACCATCTTCATGGGTTTCGTCCTGTTCGTCGGAACGCCCCTAAACTTTGTCATTCTCTTGGTCACAATGAAATACAAGAAGCTCCGAGTCCCCCTCAACTACATCCTCGTCAACATCTCCTTCGCGGGATTCATCTTCGTCACCTTCTCCGTCAGTCAGGTGTTCATCTCCACCATCAGGGGTTACTACTTCCTGGGTCACACCTTGTGTGCCATGGAGTCGGCCATGGGATCTATAGCAGGTAAAAGATCATGTGAACAGGCTTTGATTTGATGTCAGCAGCAGGTAGAGAAAGTGAACGACTGATTCTGTAGATTACTGTTTTATTTCATTATTTTATTTGTATTGTTATTTTTTATTAATATGATCAGTTATCTTTGTACCGTCATGTGTTAACCCCCCTCTGGCTTCTGCAGGACTTGTGACAGCCTGGTCTTTGGCCGTCTTGTCTTTTGAGAGATATCTGATCATCTGTAAACCGTTTGGAGCCTTTAAGTTCAGCAATAGCCACGCTCTGGCTGCTGTCGGCTTCACCTGGTTCATGGGCATCGGTTGTGCCATTCCACCTTTCTTTGGCTGGAGCAGGTGAGTAACACACCTGTGTGAGGTTATCAGAGTCTGGCTTTCTCCAGACTTAATCGGACGTTTTTAAACATGAACCACGTTGTTTTCAGGTACATCCCTGAAGGTCTGGGCTGCTCCTGTGGACCCGACTGGTACACTCACAATGAGGAGTACAACTGCACCAGCTACACAAACTTCCTGATGGTGACCTGCTTCATCTTTCCGCTCTCCATCATCATCTTCTCCTACTCTCAGTTACTGGGTGCTCTGCGAGCTGTGAGTTTAAGTCTGACGAACTTAATCGATTAATTGAACTTAATCAATCAGTCGATCGACCAGGGGCGTTTCTAGGATTCAAAGAAAGGGGGGGCTTAGCCCCAAGGGGGGTGGCATGTTTGCGCGCCTAGCGCGTGCGGCAATTTGTTTTGGGGCCCATTTGGAGCCGTGGATATCCATTGGTTCAGACCGTTCATAGATTGGTTCAATCAGAAAGAGTGTGATTTTGCTCTGTAGTTTTGCTTGCATTCAGTATATGATAACACAAGAGACAGAACTTCAGGGTCATAGTGAAATTTGACAACACAAATATGAACTTTTCTCAAATAAAGAGAGAAATAATTGTCCTGCTTGTAAAGGAAAGACGGATAAACTAGCTTTCATATCCTGATTCTTAAAGGGACCGCACACAATGGATGGAGAATGGACCTGACAGTGTCAACTTTACATCGTTCAGTATGATGATGGCTGCTGGATCGTAATTTAAAGGGGGACAAAACATACAAACCAGAACGCACGCACATATGTAGCATGTTAGACTTATAAATAACTTGTGCATGTGAGAAACAATAGTTCAATTTAATGACATCACCAAAAAAAATACAAAATAATGCCAAATTATTTGGGGGGGCTGAAGAACATTTAACATTTGAAGCCCCCCTAAAATAGGCCTAACAACGCCCCGGCGATTGACCATCATTGAAGGTCCTGGTCTGAGGTCCTGGTCTTGTTTCTTGTGTTCAGGTAGCAGCTCAGCAGGCGGAGTCGGAATCCACCCAGAAGGCCGAGAAGGAAGTGTCGAAGATGATAATCGTCATGGTCGGATCCTTCGTCACCTGCTACGGTCCGTACGCTGCGGCAGCTATGTACTTTGCCACCAGCACAGACTTAAACAAAGACTATCGACTCGTCACCATCCCTGCATTCTTCTCCAAAAGCTCGTGTGTCTACAACCCACTCATCTATGGCTTCATGAACAAACAGGTGAGCAGAGTTAACCCTAAAACTACAGGTGAGCAGAGTTAACCCTAAAACTACAGGTGAGCAGAGTTAACCTTGACTTCCTTTATTCTAACGCTGCTCCACCTTGAAACACTTTGACATCTTTTACTTTCATGCTTCTCACTCCACCGTTCTGCAGTTTGTCATCGTGCTCTGTGTTTCATGACAGTTGATAAATATCGTCGAGTCACTACATATAGCGTACACACTACTGTCTCAGGTCGGTTTATCTAGTCATATAGTGCACCTGGACAGACTGTCTTCCACTACTAACAATAATAAAGTACAGAGGAAGTAAAACTTGAATCATCCTGCTGGATGAAGTGAAACGTTTGATTTTGTTTGATGTTGAGAGCTGTGATTGATTCCGATGCCGCTCATGAGCGTCTGGCTGTGTCGTTGTGTTGTTGTGTTGTTGTGTCGTTGTGTCGTTGTGTTGTTGTGTCGTTGTGTCGTTGTGTCGTCGTGTTGCTGTGTTGTTGTGTCGTTGTGTTGTTGTGTCGTTGTGTCGTTGTGTCGTTGTGTCGCTGTGTCGTTGTGTCGCTGTGTCGTTGTGTTGTTGTGTTGCTGTGTTGTTGTGTCGTTGTGTTGTTGTGTCGTTGTGTCGTTGTGTCGCTGTGTCGTTGTGTCGCTGTGTCGTTGTGTTGTTGTGTCGTTGTGTCGCCGTGTCGTCGTGTCGCCGTGTCGTCGTGTTGCTGTGTTGTTGTGTCGTTGTGTCGCTGTGTCGTTGTGTCGCTGTGTCGTTGTGTCGTTGTGTCGCTGTGTCGTTGTGTCGCTGTGTCGTTGTGTAGTTGTGTTGTTGTGTCGCTGTGTCGTTGTGTCGCCGTGTCGCCGTGTCGTTGTGTCGTCGTGTTGCTGTGTCGTTGTGTTGTTGTGTTGTTGTGTCGTTGTGTCGTTGTGTCGTCGTGTTGCTGTGTCGTTGTGTTGTTGTGTCGTTGTGTCGTTGTGTCGTTGTGTCGTTGTGTCGTTGTGTCGCTGTGTCGTTGTGTTGTTGTGTCGTTGTGTCGTCGTGTCGCTGTGTCGTTGTGTCGTTGTGTCGCTGTGTCGTTGTGTTGTTGTGTTGTTGTGTCGTTGTGTCGTCGTGTTGCTGTGTCGTTGTGTCGTTGTGTTGTTGTGTTGTTGTGTCGTTGTGTTGTTGTGTCGTTGTGTCGTCGTGTCGCTGTGTCGTTGTGTTGTTGTTGTTGTGTCGTTGTGTCGCTGTGTCGCTGTGTCGTTGTGTCGTTGTGTCGTCGTGTCGTCGTGTGGCTGTGTCGTTGTGTCGTTGTGTCGTTGTGTCGCTGTGTCGTTGTGTTGCTGTGTCGTTGTGTCGCTGTGTCGTTGTGTTGCTGTGTCGTTGTGTCGTCGTGTCGTCGTGTCGCTGTGTCGTCGTGTCGTCGTGTCGTCGTGTTTTTCTTTCGGACCTGATTAAGTGGAAGTTATAATGAAATGCTGATTACTGTTGTTGTCCTCACCAGTTTAACGCCTGCATCATGGAGACGGTCTTTGGAAAGGCAATGGATGAATCATCTGAAGTTTCTTCAAAGACTGAAGTGTCATCAGTGTCCACAGCTTCTTAAAGTTTACAACAAAATACAACTGAAGGACATTTAAGCACTTTCACAAAAAGACATTGAAAATATCTGTAAAATGTGATGATTTCTGACAAACATGTAAATACAACTGTTCAGCTTCTTCTATATCTTTATTTTACTGTAGCGCTTCTTTGTGTAGATGAATGCAACAAAAGATTTTAATAAAAATCTTACAAAGAGTTTGTTTGGCCTCAGTTACTTTTAGGAAATGTGGACTTTGTTTGTGTAATTCAGCCCTCATAAGTTTAGACTATTAAACATTGTAGTCTTAAATGGTTAGTTCACTCAAAACAAACAGCAAACAATATATATCTTTAACTTTAAATGTTTATTGAAAAACAGAATGTAAGAGTCAAAGTTCAGCATGTAGTCCAAATACTTTCTGTCTTTGTGCAAATCCAAGATAAACTGGTGATAGCTACTTCTACAGTGATATAACAAGAAGACTAACAATTATTTTTCATGACATTTCCACATCGTTTGACTCAATGTTCTCTTGAAACTGTTGTACAGTTTAGTTTTTTTTCTCAAAACACATTTGTGCTCCAAGATCAGAATCTCTTGGTGGCATCATCAACCAAAATGAAAGAAATATGAAAGCAGAAGATGTAGAGATACAAAATGTGAGGCAGCAAAGTGAGGAGAGGTCAGTAAACCAATCACAGCAGCAGAAACACAGACCAGTGAGGAGCAGAAATTAAACACAAACGGATGGAATATAAAGTCCTTTAAATGTAAATATTATAAAAGATCAGACTGACCGGTCAATGATTTGTTTGAGCGTAACAGAAATCTCTGAATCCACAACTCCAAATGTAAACACACAAAGTTTTAAAAAGCTGTTCTGCAGGTTAACAGAATATATTATATATCTTTAGAAACGTGAGAAAATCATGTTTTCTATGTCAAAATCTGCCATTTTTCTAGAACTCATCGTGTTGTAGTAAAGCTTCCCCGAAGTTCGTCACCTGACTGCCAACAAACAGGTCGTATTTGCTGAGGATTTCACTTTTGGAGAGTTTTCGATCCTGAAAAAAACACAAAAAAAACAGGTGGTGAGCAGGTAAACATGAAGCAGCGAGTAAAGAGTTAAAAAGGTAAACATGAA
>NW_022283440.1:0-5659 GCF_004355925.1 Anarrhichthys ocellatus
ATTGCGTCTCTGATCTTGGTGTGACGTCATGCCATTCTATGCGCCAGCTGTCGCAGCTGCGGTGCGGTGACGTCACCGCAGCTGCGACGAGGCTGTCCCATTTAGAAAACTCCTTCCAATGTAAAAGTACAGAAATGAATAAATAAAAGAATAAATACATGATTGTGCAGCATAACGACCTTTAACACAAGCAAACTGTCTTCTGTTGGAGACATACTTTTTTAGCCATTTGTATGCAATGTCATGGAAACCATATTTATGCAGCTTTTCCAATAAAATATTATGGTTTACTGTATCGAAGGCTTTGGAAAGGTCTATAAAAATACTGCAAGTAAATTCCTTATTGTCAAGTGCAGAGATAACTTTATCAACAACGTAAAGTAAAGCCATGTAAATTGAGTGATTTTTACGGAAACCATACTGGTGTTTGTAAATAATTGAATTAGACTCCACATGAAACATAATCCTTTTGTGTACAATTTTTTCTAGTATTTTTGAAAAACAAGGCAATATAGATATGGGTCTATAGTTGTTAAAACAAAGTGGGTTTTCTGCTTAAAACAAAGGAATAACTTTGGCAATTTTTAAATCCTCTGGCACAACACCTGTTTTCAAAGACAAGGTGAAATTGTGAACAAGTGGCTGCAATATTGACTGTTTCACCTGTTTGACAAGAAATGCAGAAATGTTGTCATGGCCAGCTGAAGATGTTTTGAGATCATCAATTATATCACTTATTTCTTGAATATTTGGGGCATAAAATTAGAGATAATAGGGACAATTGTTGGAATAAAATCCAGTGGATTCCCATGACAAGACGGAATATTGTTAGCTAATTCATGACCAATATTTACAAAGAATTCATTAAATTTTTGAGCGATATCAAATGGCTTGTCAAGAGAATTGTCACCATCCAAAAAGACTGAAGGAAGCTCTGGGGTCGTCTTTTCTCTTTGTAGCACTTGATTTATTACTTTCCACATGTTTTATATATCTTTTGAGCACTTCATAAATGTTTCACTGTACTATTTCTTTTTTGTAGATCGAATGATATGGGTATAATTATTTCTACAGGATTTATAAGCCCCATGAGTAAGAGGCGTGGGATTTGAAACATATTTTCTGTAGAGTTTTTTTTTTTTCCTCAGCAACTTCAGTAAATGTATTGTGAACCAGGGCTTACTAACTTGAGTGCTTTTCTTGATGGAACTACAAATTGGAAAACAATCATTGAAACTAAGGTTAATAACTTTCATAAACTTCTGATATGCCAAATCAGCGTTATTTTCCACATATAGATCATCCCATGAAATACTGGTAAGAATATCTTTAAATTTTGAAATATTTTATTTGCTGATAATTCTTTTCTACATAATTTTCTTAGTATGTAAGCTCTCTTAATCTCGATTAAAGAGTACTGGAAAATGGGAAAATGATCTGACAAGTCGGAATACAAGACTCCAGATTTGGTTCCTTCACTCAAACAATTGGTTAAGATGTTATCAATCAAAGTCACTGAATTTACTGTAACTCTTGTTGCTTTATGAATAAGAGGGGAAAAGTAACTAAGAATATTGAGAAAATCCCCAGTAGGAGTACGTAGTCGATTTTTTAAAAGGTTTATATTGAAATCTCCTAAAATGTAACAAAGTTTATCCTCATTGTTTATCAGGTCAAGAGAACAGCCCAGACTGTCATTGAAAACTTTGATGTCAGAGTCAGGTGGGCGATAAATAGCATCAACAATAACATTCTTTACACCAGAGACACCAGAGAGCTCTAAAAAAACAGATTCCACCTCATCCCTCTCTGACTTCAACGTGAGATCATCCCTAATTTTGAATTCATAGTCACCGTGAATAAACAGAGATACTCCACCTCCAGATCTATTCTCTCTTACATAGTGAACGGAATTGTATTTTGGTATTTTAAAGATTTCTCTTGAGTCCTCAGTAAGCCATGTTTCTGACAGGGCAATAACTGAAAAATCATGCTTCAGTAAGGATAAATAATGAATAAATTTGTCATAATTGCTAGGAAGACTTCTTATATTCAGATGAAAAGTAGAGAATGTATTACGTGGCAGAGAAACAAATAAGTCATTAAACTGAGTTTCATCATAAAAACTACAGAGGTTAGATACATCAAGTGATGACAAAAAATGTAAATCTGGGTCAATATCAAAATTCTAAGAGTCACTGGTAGAGAGATCAAAAGGCGTAAAGGTCTGGCCTTCCAGATCAGATGTGTTGTAGACAATAATGTATGTAGAGAATCATGTATACAGATACAAAAAAAGTACTTAATACATTTCTAATGTTGGAGACTAAGGAGCCAGACTCTGAACGTTTCTTTGTTGATGTGGGTTTTGGGAAGGTGGATGGACAATAAGTTTGTCGTATCTCAAATATGCAATGTCACCTCTCTCTCGAGCTGCCTTCATTGCTGGGAGTAGTTATTTTCTTCTTTGGCGGATGGATTCAGGGAAGTCCTCATTGATAAAGATGCCTGAGCCCTTCAAATGTTTAGCTTTATGTAGAACAGAGAGTTTATCCTGCAGCCGTAGAAATCTGACCACAATGGGTCGGGGCTTTTGTGAAGATGGAATATGCTTCCCAACCCTATGGGTCCCATCCAACTCTATCTTCAGATGATCCAGTTGTAGTTTTTCACTGAAGAGTTTTCTCACCCTTTCTTCACAGTCAGTCAGGTTCTCTTTACCAGACTCTTTAATGCCATCTGGCACAATATTATGGCGTCTGGACTGGCCCTCCAGATAGTCTGACTTGTCTGAGATTGAGATCAAACTTTTGCAGATTGTGTCCAAATCTGTCCTGGTTTCATTACAATTTTTGAAACCAGTTTTACATGACATTTTAAAATCATCAAAATCTTTTTGAGTCATTTCTAGACTCACCTTAAGATCATAGGTCTGCTTCGACAGATCATCAATCCTCCTGTTTGAAGAATCAACTATGATCTGTACACATGTTTTGAAGATTTTTTCCTGTTGTTCAAGCAAAGTTTTGTAGAAGTCTTTTTGTTGGTCCAACAATTCACGCACTTGAGCCATGGTGACATGTTCCTCAGTGGTATTGTTTGAAGCTTTGGGTGGCATGGTCCGGTCTTTAGGCTTCAAGGCCTACCAGGCCCGAAGTACTAGGTAGTACTTAGTACTAGGTAGGATTCCTCAGACTATAGTTGGATAGAAATGCCAACCACAAGATCACAGAAGCACAGCAGCAGCCTGTCATGCTACAATTTTCATCCGACCACTCCAAAGAAATCTGAATCTGGATCCTGTAAGATCCTCACTTATAAATTGGTGTTCCCATATGAAAATGGCAGAGTGTGAACAGTTACATAATATAGCTTGTGTTACATTTTAAAATGATCTTGTTTACAGGCATGTCAACCAGAATGCAGTTAATGAGCTAGTTGGACCACCTCAGAAATGTGTGACGTGTGGAGAGGAGTTCCCTTTGACAAGAATCAAGGCTCACAGTGATGAATGCGTGAGGTATCGCTCTACAGAACTAAAACGTCACATTTGTCAAGCACTCAAGGAGTCGTACATCAGACATTAAGCATTCGGCTCTGGAGTCTGCCAAAAGATGTAAAGCATTTTGAATGTGGATGATCCTGTATGATCCTGAATATTGGTCTTGAGGGAAAGTTGAATTTGAATGGATTTATTCTATTCTATTTATATGACCATTCTTTTCTAGTTGCAGTGTTTTTGTGAATGTGTAATGTAATATACAATATACTGGCCCCAATAAGAAAACGTGCTTCTCTTTACCCAAGACCATCACAGAGCAGTGGTGAGGTAGAAATTGTGGTGACCACAGAAAGTGCCTCCTGAAGTGAAGGTAGATTTGTGAGCATGTTGACAAGACTACAGGGAAGTGAGACAACAAGGGCCAGCAACACAAACTACTGCGTGCCACCTCAGGGACATGTGGCTGCTCCTGAGATAGTTGACCTAGATCCCATGAGGAGAGAGGCTTCTCAGGTGTGTTACATCATTTAAACATTACATCATTTATTGCAATAAATTGTTGCTCTCTACATATCAATTCATCCAGTATTAATTGGAATAATTTAAAAACTTTTTTTAGATTGGAAAATTCTTTCAAATCCCAGTGAGGCAGCAAAGAGATTCAAAGAAGACATTTTAAGTCAGCATGCAACTGGAAGATCATTCTATCTTACCATGGATCTTGGAGACAGTGCAGAGGACAGTCCTTTCTTTTTATAAGAGGGCTAATGTTGAGTGGGCTTGCCCCTTGACATGCACACTCAAGGGTAAATTGGTTACACACGCAAAACTAAAGATAACAAATGATCATATATTCATTTAACTGATGTCTGTACTGTGTATTTAGCTTTTTCAGGAGATCCAGCAATTGGTGATGGCGTGACTCTCCATCTCTTTGCAACCATCATGTCCAAACTTCAGTATGGTTTTGAGATGAATTTTGGTTAGTGAATATTCACTTTGGCTGCTGGCTGGTTGTCAGCTATCGGGCTCTGTGTTTGGTTTGCACCAGTTTACCACAGACCACAGATCAGTTTCTACTTACCCAGAGAATACCTAAAACCTTAAAAAACAAAGAAATGTGACGCAGCTGCTGTGGCCCTGTAGGTTTCTACAGGATCACCCAAAGTATTCAGTGGCTGATTGATATTTCCTTACTAATTCTGTATGAAAGTTTGAATATATACGTCCTTTACATTCTGCACTATCAATGTTCTTTCACTTTTCTCTTTTAATTGAAGTACCAGGAAGAACTCTTCTTTTTGAGGGGGAACAGGATCATCTGATTCCCTGCACTTGGCATCACCTTTTGGAGAGTGACTTCTCTGTTGTTGCTGGCTGAATGATTGCTCATTCATTCCTCCATAGTGGGCCATGCCTTGGAGGACTCAGCCCAGCTATCCTGCATGTGCTCTTTGGTGGATCCCCAGAAGAAGCCATAATAACTTAAGGAGTGTGCTGACCTTGACATCCGTGAGACAATCAAAGTGGTACAATACATTTTTCCAGTAAGATTTTAATGATAAAAATTCGGGGCAAGGACAATAAAAGTAATACCTGATGTCAGAAATTTTTCTCAGATATTTATAATACCACAATCACATAATTTACTAATTTAAACCAGCAGGGGGTGCTGAAGCAATATTAAAACCATAAACGTAAATACATTTCTTTAAAACATGTCATTATAGTGACTGATGTCATCATGTAAAATGTGTTTTTACAGCAAACACAGTTTTAACAGGTTCCCAACATGCTGTTTAAAAGGGATACAAAATGACATTATTTGGGATGTGGTTTGAGACCAGTGGGTGTCAACCGCGTGATTGATAGTTATTGACAAGTTGTCCTTTCCCTATTTGTTGTATCAAATCTGAATATTATGCAAGTCTTGAAAAATCAGGAATTCTAATCTATTCTAATTCTAATTGTCATTATTAGCTGGAGGGTACAGCAGATTTGTCACCTGAAGAAAATAACCTAATCAATGAGTTGGCACTGTCATGGGATTTGCCTGCAGTCACATCTGACAACAGAAGATGGCTGCTGGACAAACTGCTCCTCCATGCTGTGAGTATTCTGATCTGTACTTAACAGATCATACAAACCAGACCGACT
>NW_022283441.1:0-5658 GCF_004355925.1 Anarrhichthys ocellatus
AGTTCAGGGACACAGATAACGTGGTAATAACAGAGACCGTGGTGAGTTCAGGGACACAGACAACGTGGTAATAACAACAGCTGATCAGTGAGTCTGAAGTTTAAACTTTATTAGTTCAACAGTTTAGAGACAAAAAAAAACAGGTTTTTCAAAGTAAAACAACTTCGGTTATCCTCCTGGAGCTTTGATGAAGAGTTATCTTCCTCTTCCTCGTGGTGAAGCTGAACTGACCTGATGTTTAATAAAACTCAGTCTTTACTTTTTATTCTTCTTCTATGCTTCTGTCCACAAAAGCGTTTTTTTTAAATATTTGGTTAAAAGTTGTGATAGAATCCGAATTTAATATATTATTTTCCCGCCATAATAAATCTTTATTCTTGTAAAGACTTACATTTAAAATGAGTAAAACTGTTAGAATATTTATCATAAATATGAATATTATATAATCTGTCTGTGGTTGTCAAAGCTTCTTTATTTATAAATATCAATAACTTCTGTTAGATAAACTTTATTAAACACGTTTAATAAAGTTTATTTATATATTAACCCAGTGGTGGTCTGTCAGGGCCAGCAAGGCCTTCTCTGCTGGCCGAAACATAATCACAAAGTTATATCTATTTTATAATCTAATAATTGTTCTTAAATACACTACATGTATTATAATTGATAAAAATATATTTTTCCCATTATCTTATGTTCTCATTGCACAGCTCCTGTCTTCCTCAGTTGCTCTGCTTCCAGTGCAGCTTGTTTTAAGTAGAGCTTTTATCCAATCAGATCTCACCTCTGTGTCTCTAGGTAAGAACAGAGGCCTGCAGACTCACAAGTGCATCCATGTGCAGTTTAAGTGAATGGGGACGATGTTGTTGATTGTCATAGTGTTCAACCAATCAGATCTTTAGTTTGACATGTTGGGCGTATTCTTTGACGTGTCAGAGCTGCTAGCTGGACAACAAGTACGTCAGCTCAGTGTCCAGGTGCAGCTCTGCAGTGAGGTGCAGCGTGCGCTGTGATTGGTCAGTGGGCGAGCACGTGACTATTGTCAAACTTAACTTAACATCAGAGCTTAGTTGGAGGAGTGAGAGTTCAAATTGAAAGATATGGAAGAAATTATAAAATGTTTAGGGGTTTGCTTGGTGTAGTTTATTTATTTTTTTACCTGCTTTGTTTTTTTTAACACTCAATGGCTGAATAAGGAGGAGAAACAGATTTAGTGGCGGAGTTACTGACAACACCTTTCTCAAGGACATTTCAGGAAAAGCTGGACATCGTAAGAAATGGTCAGTCAACCTCAGCTGGCAGCCTGACTCAGCCAGGGAAAGGATTTGTACGAACGGTGTTTCTTGCTGACAGCGTCGGAGAAGCGTTGCACATGTTATGTCTGAATGTGTTTCATTTTAACTGAGCGTCTTGGTGTTTGGAGCTACGCTATGCTACGCTAACCTGAGGACACCATAGCACGGCAGGACACTAGCTACGGTGCTTTTGAAACTTTTGGAGAGACTCGAGTGGATCTACAGATCAACAAACACATTCGCAGGGAAACAGCTCCACAACCGCGGCCCGGCGTGCGGACCGGCGGAGGAGGGATCCCGGCCCCGCAGCAGACCGGCGAAATACAACTGGGGAGGCTCGACTGTCATCACTGGCGTCCATGAATCGAGAAGCATTCTTACTGGAACTGAAACGATGTACCGTACAGCCGTGGGATTAAACTCTTTAACAAAGAAAGGAGGATGGACTTTGTCTTTAAGTGAACAGCATTTGGTAAATGAACTGCGTTTGTTTTTTTTACATCTGCAGTAATGTTTCTACTGTTCATCTGTCTATCGTGTGGTTTTTATGAATAATATTTGAATGGCTTGTGTGGTGGAATGCGTGGATCCACTGCAGCTCTGCTGGATTGATGCGTCATCATGAGGTTATTAGGAGGTGGTTCACCTGGAGTAGGACAGCACAGAAGGCCCAGCTATACAACACATGGCCCGCCACTGAGTTATTATCCTGTTGGTTCAACAGTATGTCTGATCAATAATCAATAACCTCACATTACAAGTACTACCACTACTTCATGTATTTTATGTACTTTCTGTACTTCCTGTTTCAGGAGGAAGGAGGCAGCAGGAGGATTCCGTGTCCTCTGGACCCTAAACAGTGAGTATAGTAATATAGAGTATACATTATATTGTGAGTGACTTCCTGTTTGTGAGTGACTTCCTGTTTGTTAGTGACTTCCTGTTTGTGAGTGACTTCCTGTTTGTGAGTGACTTCCTGTTTGTTTGACTCTTCAGCACCGTGAGTGAAAACAAACTAGAGAAACATCTGAAGAAATGTAACTCCAGAGAGAAAGAAAAGCCTGTGAGTTATTATTATTATCATTATTATTATTACTACTATATATATATATATATATATACACACACATGTGTATCACACAGGATGTGTTTTGTGTCTCAGTGAGTGTTTGATGTGAATCTGCAGGTTTATTATGTGGAGAACATAAACTCTGGATCAGCTGACGGAGAGACGCTCCATCAGGTAACATCTCAGCTGAAGGAGTCACAATAATAATATTAATCTTCATCATTGTAATAATCTTGCTGTCGGTGGTTCAGGTGAGTCTGTCTGAGAGGAGCCGGACCGAGTTACAGTCTCTGCTGGACAAACTGAAGACAGCCGTCACAGGTGAGTTCCTCCTGAAGCAGGTGTTGTTACCTGAGAGCTCTGACATCATCATGTTGTTGTTGTTGTTGTTGTAGGACTGCAGTGTGATGTGGAGGACAGTGTTCTGTCTCATCCTGTCCTCCAGGAGGAACTCAACAACCCAAAGAATGGAGACTCCGCCCACAAACACCTGAAGCAGCAGGTACACAAAAAAAGAACTCAGCTGAGTCCTGAGCCAGGATCAGGACCCAGGACTCTGAGTCTGAGGTGATCCACGTTCATACAGGTGCACATGGAGGAGGTGGAGCTTCTCTCACCTGTCAGCTGTGTCCAGTCCTCTCTCTTAGGTCACCTGGAGGCACTTGGGCTGCTGGGAAGGGGGCGGTGCTTCGTGGAGTTTGGAGCTGGTCGAGGGAAACTGTCTCACTGGATCCACGAAGCTCTGAAGACCCGAGACCACCTGCAGACCTGCGACGACCTGCAGCTGCTGCTGGTGGAGCGCTGCAGCACCCGCTTCAAGGCATGAAAAACCTCACTACTCCAGCAGACCAGCAGAGGGCGCCAAAACCAGTTCTAACCCCAAATACAGCCGTTACACCTGTAGAATGATTGATGATTTATGAGGTAAATCAGGTCTGATCTGGTTCTGTTCTGGTCCAGGTGGACGGGAAACATCAGGATACTGGAGTTCAGTTTGAGAGGCTGCAGGTTGACATTCAACATCTGGATTTAAGTAAGAGACTAACATCTGGAGAGTCTGGTGGTTTAACTTAGTTCTGGTTTGAGTCTTCTGACTGATGTTTTCAGGTAAAGTCCAGCTGCTCAGACAGAGGAGGCTTCCGCTGGTTGGAGTTGGAAAACACCTGTGTGGAGCAGCGACAGGTGAGAGCAGTCCTGTCCTCTGATTGGTTTAAAGAATGCTAACTTAGCTGGCCTTGTCTGTCTCTGGTCTCAGATCTGGCTCTGAGATGTCTGTTGGAAACACCAGGACTCAGAGAGGAGGGTGAACCACCACCAAAACGCCTCAAAACCTCAGAATCAGCTGATGCAGCAGCACTGCTAGAATCTAGTCCCGGTTCAGACTCTGGTCCTGGTCCGGTGCTGGGCCTGGCGGTGGCGCTGTGCTGCCACCATCGCTGTGAGTGGCGTCATTACGTCGGGCAGCAGTTCTTCCTGCAGAACGGACTTGGAGCGGCAGACTTCTCAGCTTTCTGTCGGATGTCCAGCTGGGCCACGTGTGGACTCAGACCGACCAATCGGGACGGTCCACCTCAGGGTGGGACCAATCAGAGAGGAGACGTGGAAGAGCATGACCCGGCGGAGGGGACGGACGCTGTGAGCGGGTAAATATTTGACCTCTGACCCCCTCGGTGCAGAAGTTTAACCTCTTTATCTGAATCTGGTTCTTCTTCTTTGCAGGTTTCTGTTGGCGGACGAACGCGAGCAGGTCGGTCGTCTCTGTAAACGTCTGATTGACGGCGGAAGACTCGACTTCCTGAAGACGAAAGGATTCGACAGCAAACTGACTCGTTACGTAAACAGTCAGGTGACTCTGGAGAACGTCCTGCTGACCGCCGTCCCATCAAACTGAGACGTAGAGAGACAGACTACAGACTGACCACAGACCGACTACAGACCGCCGTCCCATCAAACTGAGACGTAGAGACACAGAGACGAACTACAGACAGACTATATACTGACTGACTAAAGACTGAGCATAGACGAACTACAGACAGACTATATATTTATTCCAGACTAACCACAGACCGACTATATACTGACTAACTACAGACGATACAGAAATCACACAAGCTCAACCTGAGTTTCTACAAAAGTATTTTTATTTGGAGTTAACATGAACATGTGTTTGAATGTTTGATTATTTTCTATTAAAATGTTTTCACTTGTGTTCAGTCTGTCTGCTGATTTAAACATTTATATAATAACTTCATGAAGAACGCTTCATAAATAAGAACCTACTGTGTGGAATCTAAAAACAGAACATTTAGTGTTTTCAGCATTCAACAGATTTCATCCACAAACAGAAATATGAAAGTGAATCCATAAATACATGAACACGTCTTTGATGTGAATCTCTTCCTTCACTGGTTCTGCAGCCGAGTCGTGTTCATTAGTTTGATGAGTGGTCGTTCGGTTCTGAAGCAGAAACACGTCAGTTATCAGTTTCAATAACAATCAATACATTTACATTATAAATCATATTTATTGTTGTATTTATTTTTATTGAGGTTCTAATGAGAGATGCCATCCAGGTGCATTGTGGGAAATGTAGGATCCAGTGCTTTTAGTCTGTTTTTCGCGATAAATGACTCAATACAGTTAACGATTTAAGAAGGTTGAAGTTAGAAATGAATGATTGTAAAATAATTTACTTTTAACACTTTTTCTACATTTCAAACAAACATGAAAGATAAACATCTCAATAAAGATATAATTAAAGATTCTCAGAGGAAACTCTTGGTTGTGTTTCTTTGTTTTGATGTTAGATTATAATATATATATATAATATATATATATATTATGTATATATATACATATATACATAATATATATTTTATATAAACATATATTAGTGCTGGGCAACGATTACAATGTTTAATCACAATTAATCTCATTGTTATGTACAAAGTTCAATAATGAATTCAAAAGTAGTGTATTGTGCACTTTTATTTTGAAAGTGCTGCTCTATGAACTAAAGGTGAATAACATTGTGTGTAAACACTTTAAACACATCAGGTTGTTGTTAGCAGCAGTGTTCTGTTCACACAGCAGCAGTTCTATCTCTTCACTATCTGTGCTCAGTGTGTGTGAAACGTTCCACTGCTGTGCAACAGGAACAACATGTTTCACACGTTTCATCTACATGTGTGTGTTGTGTCTTCATGACAGTCAGAGCATGTGATGCAGCTCTACTCTTCATCACTATGATGCTGTAACTCAGAGGTGATGAAGGTGACCCAGCTCTACTCTTCA
>NW_022283442.1:0-5658 GCF_004355925.1 Anarrhichthys ocellatus
AGTTCAGGGACACAGATAACGTGGTAATAACAGAGACCGTGGTGAGTTCAGGGACACAGACAACGTGGTAATAACAACAGCTGATCAGTGAGTCTGAAGTTTAAACTTTATTAGTTCAACAGTTTAGAGACAAAAAAAAACAGGTTTTTCAAAGTAAAACAACTTCGGTTATCCTCCTGGAGCTTTGATGAAGAGTTATCTTCCTCTTCCTCGTGGTGAAGCTGAACTGACCTGATGTTTAATAAAACTCAGTCTTTACTTTTTATTCTTCTTCTATGCTTCTGTCCACAAAAGCGTTTTTTTTAAATATTTGGTTAAAAGTTGTGATAGAATCCGAATTTAATATATTATTTTCCCGCCATAATAAATCTTTATTCTTGTAAAGACTTACATTTAAAATGAGTAAAACTGTTAGAATATTTATCATAAATATGAATATTATATAATCTGTCTGTGGTTGTCAAAGCTTCTTTATTTATAAATATCAATAACTTCTGTTAGATAAACTTTATTAAACACGTTTAATAAAGTTTATTTATATATTAACCCAGTGGTGGTCTGTCAGGGCCAGCAAGGCCTTCTCTGCTGGCCGAAACATAATCACAAAGTTATATCTATTTTATAATCTAATAATTGTTCTTAAATACACTACATGTATTATAATTGATAAAAATATATTTTTCCCATTATCTTATGTTCTCATTGCACAGCTCCTGTCTTCCTCAGTTGCTCTGCTTCCAGTGCAGCTTGTTTTAAGTAGAGCTTTTATCCAATCAGATCTCACCTCTGTGTCTCTAGGTAAGAACAGAGGCCTGCAGACTCACAAGTGCATCCATGTGCAGTTTAAGTGAATGGGGACGATGTTGTTGATTGTCATAGTGTTCAACCAATCAGATCTTTAGTTTGACATGTTGGGCGTATTCTTTGACGTGTCAGAGCTGCTAGCTGGACAACAAGTACGTCAGCTCAGTGTCCAGGTGCAGCTCTGCAGTGAGGTGCAGCGTGCGCTGTGATTGGTCAGTGGGCGAGCACGTGACTATTGTCAAACTTAACTTAACATCAGAGCTTAGTTGGAGGAGTGAGAGTTCAAATTGAAAGATATGGAAGAAATTATAAAATGTTTAGGGGTTTGCTTGGTGTAGTTTATTTATTTTTTTACCTGCTTTGTTTTTTTTAACACTCAATGGCTGAATAAGGAGGAGAAACAGATTTAGTGGCGGAGTTACTGACAACACCTTTCTCAAGGACATTTCAGGAAAAGCTGGACATCGTAAGAAATGGTCAGTCAACCTCAGCTGGCAGCCTGACTCAGCCAGGGAAAGGATTTGTACGAACGGTGTTTCTTGCTGACAGCGTCGGAGAAGCGTTGCACATGTTATGTCTGAATGTGTTTCATTTTAACTGAGCGTCTTGGTGTTTGGAGCTACGCTATGCTACGCTAACCTGAGGACACCATAGCACGGCAGGACACTAGCTACGGTGCTTTTGAAACTTTTGGAGAGACTCGAGTGGATCTACAGATCAACAAACACATTCGCAGGGAAACAGCTCCACAACCGCGGCCCGGCGTGCGGACCGGCGGAGGAGGGATCCCGGCCCCGCAGCAGACCGGCGAAATACAACTGGGGAGGCTCGACTGTCATCACTGGCGTCCATGAATCGAGAAGCATTCTTACTGGAACTGAAACGATGTACCGTACAGCCGTGGGATTAAACTCTTTAACAAAGAAAGGAGGATGGACTTTGTCTTTAAGTGAACAGCATTTGGTAAATGAACTGCGTTTGTTTTTTTTACATCTGCAGTAATGTTTCTACTGTTCATCTGTCTATCGTGTGGTTTTTATGAATAATATTTGAATGGCTTGTGTGGTGGAATGCGTGGATCCACTGCAGCTCTGCTGGATTGATGCGTCATCATGAGGTTATTAGGAGGTGGTTCACCTGGAGTAGGACAGCACAGAAGGCCCAGCTATACAACACATGGCCCGCCACTGAGTTATTATCCTGTTGGTTCAACAGTATGTCTGATCAATAATCAATAACCTCACATTACAAGTACTACCACTACTTCATGTATTTTATGTACTTTCTGTACTTCCTGTTTCAGGAGGAAGGAGGCAGCAGGAGGATTCCGTGTCCTCTGGACCCTAAACAGTGAGTATAGTAATATAGAGTATACATTATATTGTGAGTGACTTCCTGTTTGTGAGTGACTTCCTGTTTGTTAGTGACTTCCTGTTTGTGAGTGACTTCCTGTTTGTGAGTGACTTCCTGTTTGTTTGACTCTTCAGCACCGTGAGTGAAAACAAACTAGAGAAACATCTGAAGAAATGTAACTCCAGAGAGAAAGAAAAGCCTGTGAGTTATTATTATTATCATTATTATTATTACTACTATATATATATATATATATATACACACACATGTGTATCACACAGGATGTGTTTTGTGTCTCAGTGAGTGTTTGATGTGAATCTGCAGGTTTATTATGTGGAGAACATAAACTCTGGATCAGCTGACGGAGAGACGCTCCATCAGGTAACATCTCAGCTGAAGGAGTCACAATAATAATATTAATCTTCATCATTGTAATAATCTTGCTGTCGGTGGTTCAGGTGAGTCTGTCTGAGAGGAGCCGGACCGAGTTACAGTCTCTGCTGGACAAACTGAAGACAGCCGTCACAGGTGAGTTCCTCCTGAAGCAGGTGTTGTTACCTGAGAGCTCTGACATCATCATGTTGTTGTTGTTGTTGTTGTAGGACTGCAGTGTGATGTGGAGGACAGTGTTCTGTCTCATCCTGTCCTCCAGGAGGAACTCAACAACCCAAAGAATGGAGACTCCGCCCACAAACACCTGAAGCAGCAGGTACACAAAAAAAGAACTCAGCTGAGTCCTGAGCCAGGATCAGGACCCAGGACTCTGAGTCTGAGGTGATCCACGTTCATACAGGTGCACATGGAGGAGGTGGAGCTTCTCTCACCTGTCAGCTGTGTCCAGTCCTCTCTCTTAGGTCACCTGGAGGCACTTGGGCTGCTGGGAAGGGGGCGGTGCTTCGTGGAGTTTGGAGCTGGTCGAGGGAAACTGTCTCACTGGATCCACGAAGCTCTGAAGACCCGAGACCACCTGCAGACCTGCGACGACCTGCAGCTGCTGCTGGTGGAGCGCTGCAGCACCCGCTTCAAGGCATGAAAAACCTCACTACTCCAGCAGACCAGCAGAGGGCGCCAAAACCAGTTCTAACCCCAAATACAGCCGTTACACCTGTAGAATGATTGATGATTTATGAGGTAAATCAGGTCTGATCTGGTTCTGTTCTGGTCCAGGTGGACGGGAAACATCAGGATACTGGAGTTCAGTTTGAGAGGCTGCAGGTTGACATTCAACATCTGGATTTAAGTAAGAGACTAACATCTGGAGAGTCTGGTGGTTTAACTTAGTTCTGGTTTGAGTCTTCTGACTGATGTTTTCAGGTAAAGTCCAGCTGCTCAGACAGAGGAGGCTTCCGCTGGTTGGAGTTGGAAAACACCTGTGTGGAGCAGCGACAGGTGAGAGCAGTCCTGTCCTCTGATTGGTTTAAAGAATGCTAACTTAGCTGGCCTTGTCTGTCTCTGGTCTCAGATCTGGCTCTGAGATGTCTGTTGGAAACACCAGGACTCAGAGAGGAGGGTGAACCACCACCAAAACGCCTCAAAACCTCAGAATCAGCTGATGCAGCAGCACTGCTAGAATCTAGTCCCGGTTCAGACTCTGGTCCTGGTCCGGTGCTGGGCCTGGCGGTGGCGCTGTGCTGCCACCATCGCTGTGAGTGGCGTCATTACGTCGGGCAGCAGTTCTTCCTGCAGAACGGACTTGGAGCGGCAGACTTCTCAGCTTTCTGTCGGATGTCCAGCTGGGCCACGTGTGGACTCAGACCGACCAATCGGGACGGTCCACCTCAGGGTGGGACCAATCAGAGAGGAGACGTGGAAGAGCATGACCCGGCGGAGGGGACGGACGCTGTGAGCGGGTAAATATTTGACCTCTGACCCCCTCGGTGCAGAAGTTTAACCTCTTTATCTGAATCTGGTTCTTCTTCTTTGCAGGTTTCTGTTGGCGGACGAACGCGAGCAGGTCGGTCGTCTCTGTAAACGTCTGATTGACGGCGGAAGACTCGACTTCCTGAAGACGAAAGGATTCGACAGCAAACTGACTCGTTACGTAAACAGTCAGGTGACTCTGGAGAACGTCCTGCTGACCGCCGTCCCATCAAACTGAGACGTAGAGAGACAGACTACAGACTGACCACAGACCGACTACAGACCGCCGTCCCATCAAACTGAGACGTAGAGACACAGAGACGAACTACAGACAGACTATATACTGACTGACTAAAGACTGAGCATAGACGAACTACAGACAGACTATATATTTATTCCAGACTAACCACAGACCGACTATATACTGACTAACTACAGACGATACAGAAATCACACAAGCTCAACCTGAGTTTCTACAAAAGTATTTTTATTTGGAGTTAACATGAACATGTGTTTGAATGTTTGATTATTTTCTATTAAAATGTTTTCACTTGTGTTCAGTCTGTCTGCTGATTTAAACATTTATATAATAACTTCATGAAGAACGCTTCATAAATAAGAACCTACTGTGTGGAATCTAAAAACAGAACATTTAGTGTTTTCAGCATTCAACAGATTTCATCCACAAACAGAAATATGAAAGTGAATCCATAAATACATGAACACGTCTTTGATGTGAATCTCTTCCTTCACTGGTTCTGCAGCCGAGTCATGTTCATTAGTTTGATGAGTGGTCGTTCGGTTCTGAAGCAGAAACACGTCAGTTATCAGTTTCAATAACAATCAATACATTTACATTATAAATCATATTTATTGTTGTATTTATTTTTATTGAGGTTCTAATGAGAGATGCCATCCAGGTGCATTGTGGGAAATGTAGGATCCAGTGCTTTTAGTCTGTTTTTCGCGATAAATGACTCAATACAGTTAACGATTTAAGAAGGTTGAAGTTAGAAATGAATGATTGTAAAATAATTTACTTTTAACACTTTTTCTACATTTCAAACAAACATGAAAGATAAACATCTCAATAAAGATATAATTAAAGATTCTCAGAGGAAACTCTTGGTTGTGTTTCTTTGTTTTGATGTTAGATTATAATATATATATATAATATATATATATATTATGTATATATATACATATATACATAATATATATTTTATATAAACATATATTAGTGCTGGGCAACGATTACAATGTTTAATCACAATTAATCTCATTGTTATGTACAAAGTTCAATAATGAATTCAAAAGTAGTGTATTGTGCACTTTTATTTTGAAAGTGCTGCTCTATGAACTAAAGGTGAATAACATTGTGTGTAAACACTTTAAACACATCAGGTTGTTGTTAGCAGCAGTGTTCTGTTCACACAGCAGCAGTTCTATCTCTTCACTATCTGTGCTCAGTGTGTGTGAAACGTTCCACTGCTGTGCAACAGGAACAACATGTTTCACACGTTTCATCTACATGTGTGTGTTGTGTCTTCATGACAGTCAGAGCATGTGATGCAGCTCTACTCTTCATCACTATGATGCTGTAACTCAGAGGTGATGAAGGTGACCCAGCTCTACTCTTCA
>NW_022283443.1:0-4938 GCF_004355925.1 Anarrhichthys ocellatus
CGCCAGCAACGGCGCAGACGGGGGAGAGGGGCAGGCTGCAGTCCGCGACGTGGCTGGGGAACTGGGCCCCGGCCGGGAAGACAGAGAGCCAGGGACTAGGAGCCATGGCAAGAGGTAAGCGTGTCTCGAGGGTGCCGGGCTCGGCGGCCACGGCACAAGAGAGGATCGCTGTCGCAGTGGTGCATGAAACAAAAGATACGGCGGTGGAGGCAGAGACAGCAGAGCTGGAGAAGGCGCCAACACAGACAATTCAGGCTGGGCCGCAGGCACTGAGGAGGGGGGGAAGACCAGTTCGTGACCGGGTCCTCCCTGGACATGGAAGAGATGACAGAGAGCGGGGCTGAGCTGCAGACATCACAGCAGACAGAGATATCTGGCGAGTCGGACATGGACTTCTCTGAAGCCAAAGAGATGAGAAAGAGACAGGGGTTATGGGAAACAAAAGGAAAACCAAAGAAAAAGGTGAGCAGGAAAAAAAAATAATAAAAGTGTAAATGTATCTACCTAACATAATGGTCTGCCTTGCTTGTGGTTCCGTGAATTTAGTGTCCCTAAATAGAAATGGCTGCAGAAGTACGAAAATAATTCAGAACAGTCTCACAGGAATTGTGCAACTAAAAGGGACAATTTATCTTTTTTCTTTTCTTTTCATCTATACTATTAATGGTGTCTGTTGCTTCTTTTAATGCAAATAGTCTGAGGACTAGTTATAGGCGAAACCAAGCCTTGATGTTGTGTGAGGCTGACATTATATGTTTGCAAGAGACACACTGGGATGAAAAATGTGTGAAGGAGTTAGAGAGAGAGTGGATGGGAGATGTGTATGTAAACAATGGGGACATTTATTCTAGGGGAGTGGCTGTTTTAGTTAAAAGGGGAGGGGTCGAGAATGTGAGGAAATGTGAGGATGATGGTGATGGGAGAGTGATAGGGATTACTTTTGAACACCTGGGTAAGAAATTGAAAATGTTGAATGTGTATGCACCAAATGAGGAAAAGGAGAGAAGGGAGTTTTTTGAGAGGGTGGCGGGAATGTGCGGGAAAGAATGTGTAATTGTGGGTGACTTTAATGTGTGGTGTGGAAGGCTGGATGCATCTGCAAGTATGTGTTTCAAAAGCGACTCCTCAAGAAGAGTATTGAAGGAGGTAATGAGAGCGAATGGATTGGTAGATGTGTGGAGGGAAAAGAACCCAAGAGGTCGCGTATTTACAAGGAGACAGATGGTGAAAGGGGAATTAAAACAGAGTAGGATTGATTTAGTTTTGAGTACGGAGAGTCTAGCAAGTAAAATTGGGGGAATTGATTACAAGGCAACTACTCTTAGTGACCACGTGGTGTTAAAATTTAGATTAGGACATGGGGGTGAGTCGAGGGGGGGAGGTGTGTGGTGCCTAAATGGGATGTTGCTCAAAGAAGAAAGGTACAAGGAAAAGGTGAGAGAATGTTTAATTGGGAGAAAGAATGAGAGTATGTATGAGGAGGATATGGGGAGGTGGTGGGAGGAGACGAAGGAGGAGCTAAAGAGTTTGAGCATGAGCTACAGCAGGGATAGGAATAGAAGGGAAAGAGGGAGGGAAAGAAGACTAAAGGAAGAGTTAGTTAGAGAAGCAGAGAGGGTGGACCAGGGGGTAGGGAATGCATTAGAACGGTATAATAAAATTAAAAATGAGCTGGAGGAGGTAGAACAGAAGAGATGCATGGGGGCAATAGTTAGAAGTAGGGCTAGATATGTGGTTGAGGGAGAGAAATGTACAGCATTCTTTTTAGGGTTAGAGAGGGCGAAACAGAAAAATAATTATTTGGAGCAGGTGGAAGGGAAAAATGGAGAAAAGATAACGGATTTTGTAGGGATAGTTGAAAGAGTAGAAGAATTTTATAGTGAACTATTCAGGAAAGAAGAGGTTGATGAAGAGAGCATGAGACATGTGCTGGAGAAAATGGAGTCTAAGATGAGCGAAGATGCGAAGGAGATGTGTGAAGGAGAGATAAGGATAGGTGAAATAGAGGCAGCCATATTAGGGTTAGGCAGGAATAAGAGTCCAGGGATAGATGGGTTAGTGGGAGAGTTTTACATAGAGTTTAAAGAGGAACTAGCGCCACTGTTGGACAGATTGTTTAAATGGATAGAAGAGAAGGATGAGATGCCGGCTAGTATGGCGACAGGGTTAGTTAGTATTATATATAAGAAAGGGAGTAGGGATAGACTTGAAAACTATAGGCCGCTTAGCTGTTTAAACAGTGACTATAAAATACTAGCAAGAGTACTAGCAAATAGGATTAAGAGGGTGATAGGGACAATAGTGGGAAGCACGCAGGCTTACAGTATACCAGGGAGGGATATAGCAGACACAATCAGCAGCATTAGGGACACAATAGAACACATGAAGGGAGGGGAGGGGGGGATAGTGATGAGTTTAGATTTGAACAAAGCATTTGACAGGGTAGATCATGGATACCTGTATGGAGTATTAGAAAAAGTAGGGTTTGGGCAGCAGCTAGTAGGATGGATCAAAAGATTGTATGATAAAGCTGTTAGTTGTGTCAAAATTAATGGGATAGTCACAGATAAGTTCAGATTAGAGAGGTCGGTTAGGCAAGGGTGTCCACTGTCGGCCCTGCTGTACTCACTGTCAGCAGAGCCACTAGCTGCACTGCTGAAGCAAAATAAAAAGGTCAGAGGCATAGACTTACCAGGAGGGCAAATGAGTCTATTATACCAGTATGCGGACGACACAACAGTAACAGTACAAGACAGTGAAAGCGTCCTTGAGGTTTTACAAAGTGTAGGCGTTTATGGTAGAGCATCAGGAGCAAAGCTAAACATAGAAAAGTCAGAAATTATGTATGTTGGAGTCAATGGAGAAAGGAGGAAGGATACAGGATTGAAAGAGAGGAAGGACTATTTTAGGGTGTTAGGGGTGAATTTAGGGGTTGAAGGCAAAGAAGGGAGAGACATGCAGTATGAAGGGATAATGAATAGCATAAAGAAGACATTAAGGTTCTGGAGACTTAGGAAGTTGAAGTTGAAGGGGAAAGTGGTGGTAGTGAATGGCCTGATAATGAGCAAACTTGTGTATGCAATGACTGTGTTGGATGTGCCTGAGCGAGTGCTAAAGGAGACAGAGAAAATGGTGAGTGAGTTTCTCTGGGGTGGGAGAGGTGTCAGAATAGCCAGGGAAGTGATGGAAAACGAATACAAGGATGGTGGGTTGAAGCTGATCAATTTAGATAGGAAAAAGAATGCGCTTCGGCTGAAAATGATGACAAGATATGTAAAGGATAAGAAAGATCATGTATGGAAGCTTTTTCTGAAAGAAGCAATTAATAAATGTGGGGGTTGTGGAGAAAGTGGAATATTTATGGAACTGAAGAAAGATATGTTGAGTGAGGTGTCTGAGTTCTATAAAGAGATGATGGGAGCATGGGGACAGTTTGTAAAACATGTGCACTTTCAATGCAAAAATGTAAAACAGGTGTGGGAGCAACCATTGTTTCTAAATCCCAAAATCACGTTTGAGGGGAGCACAATTTATAACTTGGAGATGTGGAGAGCAGGCTTTAGGAAGGTGAGAGATTTAGTGTACGAGTATGTACCAGGGTTCATGAGGGCTCAGGTAGTGGTAGATGAGGTGAGAGAAAGGGGTGATGAAATGAGGTTGAGCACAGTGGTGGATGTGGTGGAGAAGATAAAGAAGGGGATGCCGGGAGAATGGGTGAGAATGATTGAGAGTGAGGCGGTGGGGGGTGGAGGAGAAGCAGTGGAAATGTATGTGGGGGAAGGAGAAAGGATAATAAGCCTGGCGAATGTGAAAACGAGAGTAATGTACAGATGTTTAAGAATGAAAGAGGTAAGAAGACCGGCTGCAGAGAAGGTATGGGAAAAAGTAATGACCGGGATGGATGTAAAAAGGATGTGGCTGAACCTGAGAGTGAAATGGAATAGCGTTGAATGTGAGCATTTTGATTTCCTACTGCGGCACAATAGGGTGTTTAACAATCTAATAATAAGTCAATTTAATCTGGATGTGAGGAAGCAGTGTGATGTCTGTCAGGTGGAAGTGGAGACGTGTCTGCATGAGTTTGTGGAATGTGGGGAGTTGGCTGTGTACTTTGGGAAAGTGAAAGAGTTGATAAGCAGATGTTGGAAAGGGGAATTTGTGGAGAAAATAGGGTGGAAGGAGCTGTGGTTGTTTGGTGCGGTTGCTAAAAGGAAAGGATGTAATGTCAACTTGTTGAACTACACGCTAAGCCATGCAAGGTTTGCAGTCAAGCTAAGGAGGAATGTAGCGCATTACGAGGAAAAAAGAGTAGAAGTATGGAGTGTGTTTAAAAGTATTATGAAAAGAGATGTAAACATATTACATAGCTATGTCAAGGAGGAAGAGTTTCAGGAGGGGTTTATTGAGGGTAGCACCTTTGTTGCGATTGGGGAGAGTGGAGAGGTTGTGTTAGATTTTGGTTAGAATCTATGTTATGGCTAATTATAATGGGGGATTATTTTTGTTGTTTACATTATGTCTGAGTATGACTAGAAAATTGGTGTCTGTTTGAGTTGTGGGGAGGTTTATTTTTATTGTTTTTTGACTTGCGGGTTGGGATAAGTGTTAAGTGCTTGAATTTAAAGTTGGTATTAGCGTGGAGGGTTTATTTTTTTGTTATTATGTTTATACAAGTGTCATGTGTTCTTGTATCGAAGAGTAAATGGTACAGCGTTGATTGTAAAAATTTTGTATTTTTGATAATAAATAAATTAAAAAAAAAATCTGGTTGCGCCCGATGTTGTCCGATCTCGGAAGCCAAGCAGAGTCGGGCCTGGTTAGTACTTGGATGGGAGACCGCCTGGGAATACCAGGTGCTGTAAGCTTTTTCACTTCTCTCTTCAAAAGGCAGACGACACTGCTGCTTTTTCACTTGAGAAATATGTGAGAAAAAGGCAA
>NW_022283443.1:5038-5656 GCF_004355925.1 Anarrhichthys ocellatus
ACGTGAGAAAAAGGCAAGATTGAAGAAGAGATGCATACAAAGATGTGGGTAACGGTAAAAAGGGAAACAGAAACAATCAATATATCAATATTTTCTTATTTTTGGAATGTTAATTAATGAACTGGTTTAGTTTCGTTAACGTTTTAAAATTGACCTAGTGTTGTAGGTTTTAAAGAACTATGTGTTGGAGACAAGCTTGCTTACGGCCATACCTCTCTGATCAGTGCTGATTGAGAGACACCTGTGTGAGCAGTTGGATTGCTGAGCTCCAGAGCACGCACACTTTTACTTCCTCCTTCTTCTCTCTGCTTTTGTTTTTCTTATGCGCTAGAAGATAGCCTTTTTTCTGAGTTTGGGTTAGTGTGTAGTCCCCCCGTCAGTGCTACACTGATTGGGGGGAAGTTTCTTTTTTGCTCGCTTTTGAGAACTATCCCCTGTGGTTTTGTACTGAGAGGGGCGCTTTCCTTTTTTTCAACATGTCGGCGTTACATGTGAACCAGACCCGGACCGGATTAACGACGATGAGCACGGACACCCCTGGTACGATTGACAAGAACAGTATGACCCTGCATGGAGTAACGACAACCCGAATGAACACCCCCATACAGGCGACGAAAG
>NW_022283444.1:0-487 GCF_004355925.1 Anarrhichthys ocellatus
GTGCGTGTCAGGCTGAAGGACAAATTGTAAAAAAGACCTTATGAGAGAGAAAAGGAGACAATGACCAGAATAAATAGAGTGTTGTATGTTTGCTGGTTTCCTCATCTTCTTCCTCCTCCTCCTCATCCTGTTCCTCCTCCTCCTCCTCTTCTTCCTCTTCCTCCTCCTCCTGTTCCTCCTCCTCCTCATCCTGCTCTTCTTCCTCTTCTTCCTCTTCCTCCTCCTCTTCTTCCTCCTCCTCCTCATCCTGTTCCTCCTCTTCCTCCTCTTCTTCCTCATCTTCCTCCTCCTCCTCCTCCTCATCTTCTTCCTCTTCTTCCTCCTCCTCCTCATCCTGTTCCTCCTCCCCCTCATCCTGTTCCTCCTCCTCCTCATCCTGTTCCTCCTCCTCCTGTTCCTCCTCCTCATCTTCTTCCTCATCCTCCTCCTCCTCTTCCTCCTCTTCCTCCTCCTCATCTTCTTCCTCTTCTTCCTCCTCCTCCTCCTC
>NW_022283444.1:587-898 GCF_004355925.1 Anarrhichthys ocellatus
TCTTCCTCCTCCTCATCTTCTTCCTCTTCTTCCTCCTCCTCCTCCTCCTCCTCCTCCTCATCCTGTTCCTCCTCCTCCTCATCTTCCTCCTCCTCATCTTCTTCCTCCTCCTCATCTTCTTCCTCTTCTTCCTCCTCCTCCTCCTCCTCCTCATCTTCTTCCTCCTCCTCCTCCTCATCCTGTTCCTCCTCCCCCTCATCCTGTTCCTCCTCCTCCTCATCCTGTTCCTCCTCCTCCTGTTCCTCCTCCTCATCTTCTTCCTCATCCTCCTCCTCCTGTTCCTCCTCCTCTTCCTCCTCTTCCTCCTCCTC
>NW_022283444.1:998-5227 GCF_004355925.1 Anarrhichthys ocellatus
TCCTCCTCCTCCTCTTCCTCCTCTTCCTCCTCCTCCTCATCCTGTTCCTCCTCCTCCTCTTCCTCCTCCTCCTCTTCTTCCTCCTCCTCCTCTTCTTCCTCTTCTTCCTCCTCCTCCTCCTCCTCCTCCTCCTCATCCTGTTCCTCCTCCTCCTCCTCCTCCTCATCCTGTTCCTCCTCCTCCTCATCCTGTTCCTCCTCCTCCTCCTCCTCCTCCTCCTCATCCTGTTCCTCCTCCTCCTCATCCTGTTCCTCCTCCTCCTCTTCCTCCTCCTCCTCCTCTTCTCTCAGAGGAAGATGTTGTACTCTTTTACTCCACTACATTAATATGACTGTAAAATATAATGAGCTGATGGAGATGGAACCCCCCGCAGTGTGTGAAGATGTTGGAGCTCCACCTCCACAACAGTGAAGTGATGAACACATGAATGCATCCATGCTATGATATGTTGTTCTGCATAATGAGTACTCCTAATGTTGGTACTTTGAGTACATTCAGATGATAATACATCATGTGTTGTGATTAATAGCTGTACTCAACATTCAGAGCATGAATGCATCATCAAACCCTCCGGTCCTCCATGAGGAGCTGCAGAACGAGACTGAATGCAGGTTAATTACACAAACAAGAGAATCAGACAAGAGGAGAAGAGGAGAAGAGGAGTAGAGGAGTAGAGGAGTAGAGGAGAAGAGGAGTAGAGGAGTAGAGGAGTAGAGGAGAAGAGGAGTAGAGGAGAATAGGAGTAGAGGAGAATAGGAGAATAGGAGTAGAGGAGAAGAGGAGTAGAGGAGAAGAGGAGTAGAGGAGTAGAGGAGAAGAGGAGTAGAGGAGTAGAGGAGAAGAGGAGTAGAGGAGAAGAGGAGAATAGGAGTAGAGGAGTAGAGGAGAATAGGAGAATAGGAGAAGAGGAGTAGAGGAGAATAGGAGTAGAGGAGAAGAGGAGAAGAGGAGGTTCAGCAGGAAGAAGAGACAGATTTAGATAAAAGAGAAGAAGAGGAGGTAAAGACAGAATGGATGAATAAATGAAGGATGGATTCATGTTCTCATCACTCGTCTTTCTTACGACTTTCTTCTTCTGCTGTACTTTTGCAGCTGCCAGATTATTTCCCCTGTTCACTTCCTTTCTGTATGTTCTCCCTCTCTCCTTTCCTTCATCCTTCCTTCCTTGGAATCCCACACAGCCCGATGTGTGTCGACTGTAAATATACAGAAACACTCACGCTCTGTGAACGCGCTGTGACCGACAGGTGGAGCCTCCAGCCGGTCAGGTGACAGGAAGTGCTCGCTGTGTTCCGGGAAGTAAAACAGGAAGTGGGGGGGGGGGACCCCCTCAGACGTCCTGAAACACAGAGGAAAAGGCTGCTGGTTAGCTGCTGATTTAAAGGGAACTTCCATGAGGTTTTTTTCCTTTACTGGCGCTAATGGGAGCCATTAAGACGAGCGGAGTCCAATTAGAGGCAGCCTCCCTAACGAGGTCAAACAGCAGAGGATCATGGGAGAATGTGGAGAATAAACTGGGACAGGAAGTCACTCAGATCGTCGTCATCATCTTCTAACTTTATTTACAACAATAAAGTGTTGAAACATCACTGTTGCTCCTTCATCACCATCATCATCATCATCATCATCACATACAAATAATCAGTCTCCGTTTACATATCTGACTCTGTTTGCAAATCAGAGGTTTTATTCTTTGAGTTCTGCTCATTTTAAACTCTGAACCCTTCAAACAATCACCAGAACCACACTGTTCATCAGCCACAAGCTGTAACACAACATCATCGTCAGATTATCATCTTCCAGACGGGCCTTGAATGCATCACGTGTGACGAACGCTTCGGTCAGAAAAAGAAACTGAAACAAAGCTTAACATGGTGATATTTAACCGAAAGCATTCTATTCTACACCTTCTCATGTAACTAATACACATTTCACTTTAAACACATTCTGTAACAAACATTAAATTCTGAGTTTCTCAACGCAACTATGAATCTATGAACTATGAATCTATGAACTATGAATCTATGAACTATGAACTATGAATCTATGAACTATGAATCTCTGAATCTATGAATCTATGAACTATGAATCTATGAACTATGAATCTATGAACTATGAATCTATGATCTATGAATCTATGAATCTATGAACTATGAATCTATGAACTATGAATCTATGAACTATGAATCTATGATCTATGAATCTATGAACTATGAATCTATGAACTATGATCTATGAACTATGAACTATGAATCTATGAACTATGAATCTATGAACTATGAATCTATGAACTATGAACTATGAACTATGAATCTATGATCTATGAATCTATGAACTATGAATCTATGAACTATGATCTATGAATCTATGAACTATGAATCTCTGAACTATGAATGATTCATCTGAGACCAACAGTCACGTGACAACAAATCAGTGTTCCTCCTTCATTAACGATTCTCTCTCCTTAATTTCTCTCCTCTTTCCTTCATGAAAGAATCTCTCTCTCCCTCCTGCTCCTCCTGCTCCTCCTCCTCCTGCTCCTCCTCCTCCTCCTGCTCCTCCTCCTCCTCCATGTTCTAATCAATGTGATCGATTCCCTCTTCCTGTTGTCTTTGATCTATTTTCTCTCCTCGTCTCTCTTAACTGATTAAATCTCTCATCTCTTTAAATCTTCATCTGTCTCATTAGACTAATGGACATGATGTCTAACGGTCCTGGTCTCCTCTTCCTCACCTCCTCATCATCACTTTCATGTCTTCTTCACATCTTTGTCTCTTTTAAACGGTTCCTCTCTGAACTTCTAAAGTGAGTCCAGCTGCAAACGGAGCATCTTCAACCAGTGAACGTCCTCCTGAGCTCCTGTAGTGAGAGACGACGGAGCAGGTGAGATGTTTCTCCTCCTCGTGGATCAGGAGGAGCATGAACCAGTGGAGGAGTCTTCAACCCTCTGAACCCCAGAACATGTTTTCTTTGATCAATCGCTAAAACTACACCGTTCATAACAGCTGTGAGAGCTTCCCTCTGTGGAAGAGCTCACGCTTAAAGAGTGCGTTTCCCCCGGAGGTCAAAGGTCAGCGCTGACCCGGAAACACTTCCTGTTTGTGGACAGTGTGGGGTCGAGGGTCACAGGTCTGATCCCAACACAGCAGCTCACCGTCGCACAAAGGGGGGTACGTGATTGGCCGACAGCCTGTGAGATGACTGCAGCTGATTGGTGTTCAACATAAACGTTCATTAGCTGTGATGCTTCAGAGACGAATGACTCTGATCTCCTCTTGATCTCCTCCAGTAGATCTCTGGTACCTGATAGTAGTGTTATTAAGCATCGAGGAGACGCTCCTCCGGCTCTACAGACGGTTTAAACAACAACAGTGACGACGTGTCGACAGCTCGGCCTGCAGCGGGTTTTAAATCTCTGCTAAAGACGTTTAAACCCTCTGATTTGATCCGGTTCCAGCAGGACCGGAGCGTCTCCTCCATCTGCCGCTCAGACTTTAAAAAACACAACACTGAGAGTCTGGATGATGTCATCAGACTCACGGGGTCATTGTGATGTCACGTGATGCAACATCAACACGGCGTATGGACTTTTTAATAAACATTAAGTCTTTTATTGGACTTCTTCAGCATGAACTTCTCCCGGAGCTTTCAGTCCCGTCACATGGTCCTCATCAGCAGAGGGGAGTTTATGTGGTCGCCATGGAGATGGATGTGTTGACAGTGAGCTCAGATACTGCTAGTATGACATCATCGGTTCTATAATGATCATCGTCTACTGTGGTGCGTTTGTTTGAAGGCGTTTCATGTTCTTAAAGTGGAACTCAACACTCGACGGGACGACGCTTAAGCAAGCAGTCTGATGACATCACAGAGGACCAGGTGTACGCAGTGCATGCTGACATCGCAGTGGGGCGTGGCTACAGGTGTTAATATCTTCTTAACTGAGCACAGACTCTTCAGAGCGCTACAGTGACATGACTACAACACCACAGAAGAAGACAGGAAGTCATGCTGTGGCTTGCTAGAACTTCAGACAGACGACGAGATTAAACCGGATTATCTGCTGTGTGTGTGTGTGTGTGTGTGAATGTGTATGTGTGTGTGTACATGTGTGTGTGTATGTGTGTACATGTGTACGTGTGTGTATGTGTGTACATGTGTACGTGTGTGTATGTGTGTACATGTGTGTGTGTGTATGTGTGTACATGTGTGTGTATGTGTGTACATGT
>NW_022283444.1:5237-5654 GCF_004355925.1 Anarrhichthys ocellatus
TGTGTGTACATGTGTGTGTGTGTGTATGTGTGTACATGTGTGTGTATCTGTGTACATGTGTATGTGTGTGTGTACATGTGTGTGTATGTGTGTACATCTGTGTGTGTGTATGTGTGTACATGTGTGTGTGCGTGTGTGTGTGTATGTGTACATGTGTGTGTGTGTGTGTATGTGTACATGTGTGTGTATATGTGTGTACATGTGTGTATGCGTATCTGTGTACATGTGTGTGTATATGTGTGTGTATGTGTGTGTGTACATGTGTGTATGTGTATCTGTCTACGTATGTGTGTGTATGTGTGTATGTGTATCTGTGTACATGTGTGTGTATGTATGTGTGCGTGTGTATGTCTGTGTGTATGTCTGTGTATGTGTGTGTGTGTGTGTGTGTGTGTGTGTGTGTGTGTGTGTGTGTGT
>NW_022283445.1:0-4440 GCF_004355925.1 Anarrhichthys ocellatus
TGTGGCAAGGCACAGATCTGGCCAAGGTTACAAAAGAAGTTCTGCAACACTCAAGGTTCCTCAGAGCACAGTGGCCTCCATAATCCTTAAATGGAAGAAGTTTGGGACGACCAGAACTCTTCCTAGACCTGGCCGTCCAGCCAAACTGAGCAATCGTGGAAGAAGAGCCTTGGTGAGAGAGGTAAAGAAGAACCCAAAGATCACTGTGGCTGAGCTCCAGAGATGCAGTAGGGAGATGGGAGAAAGTTCCACAAAGTCAACCATCACTGCAGCCCTCCACCAGTCGGGGCTTTATGGCAGAGTGGCCCGACGGAAGCCTCTCCTCAGTGCAAGACATATGAAAGCCCGCATAGCCCGCACAGACTATGAGAAATAAGATGCTCTGGTCTGATGAGACCAAGATTGAACTTTTTGGCGTTAATTCTAAGCGGTATGTGTGGAGAAAACCAGGCACTGCTCATCACCTGCCCAATACAATCCCAACAGTGAAGCATGGTGGTGGCAGCCTCATGCTATGGGGGTGTTTTTCAGCTGCAGGGACAGGACGACTGGTTGCAATTGAAGGAAAGATGAATGCGGCCAAGTACAGAGATATCCTGGAAGAAAACCTCTTCCAGAGTGCTCTGGACCTCAGACTGGGCCGAAGGTTCACCTTCCAACAAGACAATGACCCTAAGCACACAGCTAAAATAACAAAGGAGTGGCTTCGGAACAACTCTGTGACCATTCTTGACTGGCCCAGCCAGAGCCCTGACCTAAACCCAATTGAGCATCTCTGGAGAGACCTGAAAATGGCTGTCCACCAACGTTCACCATCCAACCTGACGGAACTGGAGAGGATCTGCAAGGAAGACTGGCAGAGGATCCCCAAATCCAGGTGTGAAAAGGTTGTTGCATCATTCCCAAGAAGACTCATGGCTGTACTAGCTCAAAAGGGTGCTTCTACTCACTACTGAGCAAAGGGTCTGAATACTTATGACCATGTGATATTTCAGTTTTTCTTTTTTAATAAATTTGCAAAAATTTCTACATTTCTGTTTTTTTCTGTCGAGATGGGGTGCTGAGTGTACATTAATGAGAAATAAAATTAACTTTTGATTTTAGCAAATGGCTGCAATGAAACAAAGAGTTAAAAATTTAAAGGGGTCTGAATACTTTCCGTGTGTGTGTGTGTGTGTGTGTGTGTGTGTGTGTGTGTGTGTGTGTGTGTGTGTGCGTACACACACAAACAAACAACACATCTTTTATATAATAATATAATGAGAAAGAAAGGATGAGAGTTCTAGTATCTATAAACCGAACGATCCCGTCCCTCGTCTCCTCTTCTGTTCAGCCCTGCTCACCGTCTCGGAGGAGGTCCGAAGTCGCTGCAGCCTCAAACACAGGAAGTCCCTCCTGATCTCTGACCTGTCCATGGACCCGGTCCCCATGGACACGTACTCCACGCACATCATGGACCCCAGCTGCAGGTGAGCCGAGGGAGACCTGATCCCAGTGAGTCCCGGTACACCACGAGCTGTCTTAAAATGAAACTCTCCGTTCTCCTTCAGAACCCTGCGGGAGACTCAGCCCTGGACGTCGCCTCAGGTGTCGGAGCGCTACCTGTCGGCCCACCCCTACCCCACGGTGGGTCAGATCAGCCCGCGCACACGCAAGTCCATGAGCCTGGACATGGGTCAGCCCTCACAGGCCAACACCAAGAAGCTGCTGGGTACGACCGCTCCATCGCTCCTCCAGCTCTCTGTACACCGTCATGTGACCTTGCAGCATGAACACTAGAGGGCCAACTAACTGAACCAGAACCAGCTTCACTACACACACAAGCAACGTGACTCTGGTTTCACTTTGCTCTCATCTACAAACATAGAATATACAAAGACACAAGAAACATTACAGACGACAAAGTAGAACAGAGAAACTAAGCTTTAACTTTGAACTACTATGTACAACATGAACACATGTAGAGGAACGTACATCAAGCTAAAGAACAATGACAATGACAATGGATTTGGGATATTAGTGCAAATGAACTGTGAGGAATTAAAGAGACGAGTGAACCCAGAGATCTGCTCACAGACTGTAGATGTAACCGCTACAGAGGAGGATTATAATCACCTATAAACTCATATCTCATGTTCATGAACTACTCTATTACCTTCATACAAGCCTGTAGATAGAGAAGCATTACATGTTATAAAGAAACAAAGGTTGAACGTCCTGTAAAGTGATACATATTGACTCACATGTAGATGTTGAACACTCACTAACACTGTTTCTAAAGCTGCCAACAATGAATCGTCCTTTGTAAATCCTGCGATAGTGTTTCTATCAGTGAGTATCTGTGACGGTCACGTGATCACATACGAGTTACAGACCTGCGACTCAGCCGGCTTCACTGCAGCGAGTGTAGACTCGGGTTTAAATGAGAGTGTAAATGTCTGCTGTTGGCTCCCTCCAGGCACCAGGAAGAGCTTCGATCACCTCATATCGGACTCTAAAGCACCGAAGAGACCAGAGATGGAGTCTGGTATGACCACGCCCCCTAAGATGAGGCGAGTAGCGGAGAACGACTACGAGATCGGTGAGCTTCCTTCTGCGTCCTCATGTCTCCTGGTGTTTTATGTTTGAGATGTTTCACGTAAAGCCTCCCGTTGTTTCATCATCACAGAGACTCAAAGAATGGGGAACTCTCACCTGCGCAAGGTGTCCGTCTCCGAGTCCAACGTCCTGCTGGACGAGGAGGTGCTGACCGACCCAAAGATCCAGGCTCTGCTGCTCACTGTGCTGGTGAGGACACCTGAGCATCACGACGGACACAGCAAGTGTCTGCTCCTGTTTGTTTACACACAGTTTCTTTGTGTTTAAGGCCACGCAGGTGAAGTACACCACGGACGACTTCGATCAGAGGATCCTGTACGAGTACTTGGCCGAGGCCAGCGTTGTCTTCCCAAAGGTGTTTCCTGTCGTGTGAGTGGAGTTCTCTCTTTGTTGGGATGTTTTTGGGGGTTTTCTCCGTCTCAGTATGTTCCACATGGGAGCAGCTGAGAGCAACATCTGGTGGTACAAGTCAGTGTCCTGGTCCTCACTCCGGCCTTAGGCTGAGTTTATAGTCTCCAGAAAAAGACCTGTGATGAGATGGTGTGTGTATACGTGAAGTTCAGGATACCAACGAGCCAGTGGAGCGCTCTGACAAACAGACCTGGAGTCAGTTTGTCTCCTCGTTGGGAACAAGTTAAAATAGATGCTGTTTGTGCAACAGATGACTTTCATCAAACCAACAGTCAGAGTCTCTCTGTGCACCTGACCTCAGGTCTGTCTCTGTGCACCTGACCTCAGGTCTGTCTCTGTGCACCTGACCTCAGGTCTGTCTCTGTGCACCTGACCTCAGGTCTGTGGTACAGAGACAATGAACCTGAAGTCTCAGTTAAGTGTCAGATGTGATGAAACATATTAAATTATAATATTATATTATAATAATAATAATAATAATAATATTATGCTCTTACAGAAGTCAGCAGTGTATTTAGATCAAAGCCTTCTTCATCTATATGTTTGTGTCTCCTCCTCCTCCTCTTCTTCAGCCACAACCTGCTGGACTCTAAGATCAACACGGTTCTGTCCATGTGTCAGGACACCAACCTGCTGAACCCGGTCCACGGCATCGTGCAGAGTGTGGTGTACCACGAGGAGTCGCCCCCCCAGTACCAGCCCTCCTACCTCCAGAGTAAGACACACTTCTAGGGGGGGGGGGTATGACATGCTGTAAAGGTCCCACGATGTAATCAAACCGGTGACGTTGCAGTAACACTCCACGACCAAGTGTTTCTGAACAGGAAGTTACCTAAAACTACAACCGTTAATTAAAATGAATAACAGCTCCGTGCCTTTTTTACATGTCACCTCCCTCCCTTCTCTCCCCCCTCATCCCTCCCTCCCTCCCTTCTCTCCCCCCTCATCCCCTCCCTCCCTCCCTCCCTCCCGTCTCATTTCACAGGCTTTGGCTTTAATGGTCTCTGGAGGTTTGCTGGACCCTTCTCTAAGGTAAGAAGCATTCTCTCCACCGCTCATCTTTTATTTTCTCTGAGGCACAAATTCAGCTTACTCAGCACTTTACACTGCAACACGCTGCCAATGGTGAAGTGATATATGAGGCACACACACATGTTAATACTGACTCTAGCAGCTGCTCAACCATTTAGAAAACACAACTAATGTGTAGAGGCTTCTTGTATAACGCACATTTACAGGATTAATTCTGTAATGAAACAATATTTATTCTGAAGGGAAAGAACATTGTTGTCTTGAGTCATGAAGACGCTGTAAATGAATGGAAACTGTGTTGGCATTATTCCTATTTATTAAATGAAGCTCTTACACATAGTGTGCGAGTGTGTGTGTGTGTGTGTGTGTGTGTGTGTGTGTGTGTGTGTGTGTGTGTGT
>NW_022283445.1:4450-5652 GCF_004355925.1 Anarrhichthys ocellatus
TGTGTGTGTGTGTGTGTGTGTGTGTGTGTGTGTGTGTGTGTGTGTGTCCTACTAAAGTATGCATGCGTCTTAGTTAAAGTGTGCGTACTGACTGTGTGCGTCTTGTATGAATGAGTGTATGAATGCGAGTGACCGAAACTCCGTGGTCACTTGTGTTAAAGAGTTCATCGAAAGCTCACGTGTAACTCGCTCTACTCACCGTGCAGCAAACACAGATCCCCGACTACGCCGAGCTGATCGTGAAGTTCCTGGAGGCGTTGATCGACAGCTACCTGCCGGCGGCCGACGAGGAGCGAGGGGAGGAGCAGCTGAGGACGCCCACCTCCCCCTACCCCCCCACCAGCCAGAGCCAGCTCAGCATCACTGCCAACCTCAACCTGTCCAACTCCATGACCTCACTGGCCACCTCGCAGCACTCACCAGGTCTTTAACACAGAGATCCACTGCAGTCGCTCTCAAACACGCCGTCTACTTGAGCTACAGCGCCCCCTGCTGTTTCATACGATACACTACACACAGTGAAGCCACAGAGAAACATCGTCACGTTGCTTTAGTGCAGTCTGAGTTCAGTCTCTGAGAGTTTCTAGGAATAAACCACAGCCCATATATATGTTTTTATTGTTTTATTAAATAGGGACATTAATAAAACGGCAAGAGTCTATTTTTAATCTTTAGTCCCTCGACAGATGTTAAAAAAAAGTCACCCTTAAAAATAGAATTTAAGATTAAAATGACAGTTCTGCATCATTTAAACTTTACAAGCATGTAGTAAGAATAATAGAAGAGATGATGATAATATGAGTTAGTGGAGCAACGGATCATAAAACTCATAAATCAGATCAGCATCAAGGAGAAAGGGAGCAAATATTACTTGTACTTTGCTTTAATTATGTAAAAGATGTAATTTAAATCTCTGTTTTATATTCATGTGAAAACATCTCCTTCAAACTACTGGATTTATTCAAGTTTATCACCAAAACTACATTTTACAGATGACATGTGAACACATCATGATAACGTTATAATGTACCTTCAGCCAGTACTCATGTTCACTGAGCAGAGCCTGAAGGCATCATGATGTAACTGAAGTGAACCTCCGTTGGTTAGCCGTTAGCAGTGCTGCTAACGTTACTAGCTCTCCTCCTGTTGGTTAGCCGTTAGCGGTGCTACTAACGTTACTAGCTCTCCTCCTGTTGGTTAGC
>NW_022283446.1:0-5649 GCF_004355925.1 Anarrhichthys ocellatus
CAAGGAAATGTGTGCATTCAACAGAGGATTTTACTCTCTTATATCTGATTTATTCCATAGGGGTCTGGCAACTGGAATTTACACCACCAACTCGCCTGAAGCTTGTCAGTATGTGGCTGCCAGCAGTGAGGCCAACATCCTGGTAGTGGAGAACCAGAAACAGCTCGACAAAATCCTGCAGGTCAGGAGCTTTATTAGAGTGTTGTAATAACTATTGGTAAAGTTAGAAAAACATCTGTCCTCATATTGTTTAATTTGTATTTCCTCAACAGGTTAAAGATCATCTACCTCATCTGAAAGCCATTGTCCAGTACAAAGGCGAGCTGCAGCAGAAAGCACCATTCCTGTATACAGTACGTTTGCTCAGCAAACATATTGATGTAGCAGATAAGTCACATGGTTGTAGAAAATCTGATCTAAACGGAATTCTTCATGTGATGCCTACAGTTTCACCACTGACCTTTGTAATGCAATCATATTATCTTACTTGTGGTTTAAGAATTGTAATCAAATACATGTGACTGACCTCAAATGTATTAAACTGCACTACATCAGATGCAGTTCAGTTCAGTCTGGATTTAGACTCACTTTATTTAACATTATCTCTGTATTTGTGTAGTGGGCAGAGTTCATGAAGCTGGGAGAGGATGTGCCCGACGAGCAGCTAAATGCTGTGATTGACAGTCTTCGGGCCAACGAGTGCTGTACTCTCATCTTTACCTCTGGAACCACTGGCAACCCTAAAGGATGCATGTTGAGCCATGATAATGTAAGTTATCTGGACAAAATACTTTCCTTTTCTTAGCTTTTATTATATTTTAACTATTTATATATCATTCCTTCTTAGGGCTTGATTGACAATTGTTTTTACCATCAATTAATCTAATAATCAATTAATTATTTAAAAACTCCTGAAAACTGCACATCACAACTTTCCAGAGCCTAAGATGACATCTTCAATTCTCTTGTTTTGTTCGACCAAAAGTCCCAAACCTATAAATGTTCAATTAACAATGATATGTGACAAAGAAAAGCAAATCATCTCACTTGAGAAGCTGGAACCAGAGAATATCTACCATTTCTTCACTATTGAAGTAAAATACAATAAAATAATAACAAATATATAGTTATTATGGTCACATATGATAGAAAACAGCAAATCAACTTGTATTGCAGAAGAAAGAAAAACATTTTAAAAAACACAGCTGAATAAAGGTAAGTTGTTCTTTTGGGAGATACTAGAGCATTTTAACAGCAACAAATAAAGTGTTTATTTATGTAAATGAAGAGGACCCAACATAGAGCCCTGGGGAACTCCAAAAACAGTGTATGTATTATATGCTAACACATCAAATACTATCAGACAGGTAGCACCCAGACCAGACACCTATTGCAAAACTCACTGTTTCCTGCCTCCTTCAAGAGGATTTTTGGAACGAAAGACTGCACCACCATCTCATAAACACTGGCTGGTGGATGTGAAGACAAAACCTCAAACTGAAACAACTAAACCCTACTACTCTTGGCTCAGCCAGAGAGTTTTATAAGATGCTGATAACAGTCTGTGTGAACAATGTGTTTGCTAACTTGTTTTGTGGAAACTAAAGAAAGATATTTGAGTAAATTACTCTGATTCTGGCTCCTCTTTAATATGCAGCTGACATGGACGGTCCACAGGGCAGCTTCCATGCTCAACTTAAAGCACACTGAGGAGAGGATGGTCAGTTACCTGCCGCTCAGCCACGTGGCCGCCCAGCTAGTTGACATGTGGATGTCTATTTTGTGTGCCATGACCACCTACTTTGCAGAGCCAGACGCCCTCAAGGTAAGGATGCCTACTGTTGTATAAACATAGAATTATTAATGGTGGTTTACTATTTTTACTCTAATCCCCAATCATTTTTCCAGGGCTCCTTAGTAAATACACTTAAAGAAGTTCGTCCAACTTGTTTCGTGGGGGTTCCTCGAGTGTGGGAGAAGATGCAGGAGAAAATGAAAGCTGTTGGGGCCAAGGCATCCCCAATGAAGAGGAGAGTGGCGGGCTGGGCCAAGTCTATTGGCCTGCGGTACAACTACAGTGTCATGAACAGGTGAGACAGCAGCAAAGATTCCTTTAGAATTCATGTTAGCGTGCTAACACTTGCTAATTAGCACTAAACACAAAGAACCGCTGAGGCTGATGGGAAGGACATTAGCTCTGCATGCTTCTGTAGTGGTGTTTGACATTTTGACCTAATGATGGCGCTATATGAAAAGTCAGGAAATAACCAAAGTGGTTGCAAATTATCTTCAGAGAGACATGAATGTTTGTACCAAATATAATGGCAATACATCCAATAGTTATTTGTTTCTGGGGCAAACAGACAGAGCAACATTGCCATGTTGGTAATATTTCATTTGGGGCACAGTTCTTAATTCCTAACAAATCTTAACTTCAAACAAACAATGGGTGTAAATTTGACTTTATCTTTTTGGTTACAGGCAGAACCAGGTGCCCTGGGGCTTCATGTTGGCTAATAATCTGGTCTTTAAGAAGGTCCGTGATTCGCTGGGCCTAGACCGCTGCAAGTTATGCTTCACGGGCGCTGCCCCCATCACCAAAGATACTATGGAGTTCTTCATGAGCCTGAACATCCCTTTATTGGAGCTATACGGTATGAGTGAAAGCTCCTGCCCACACACCATCTCCACTGACACCTATTACCACCTCACAAGGTGAGCAGCAAAGCATTATGGAACATTTCAACTATGATTAAAATGTGTTGCTGATATGGATGTGAGAATACTGTGACAACCTGTTTATAATTTTCTCTCCAGTGAAAGTTTTAGTTAAAGTGGAACTTCACAGATTTTACAAATGTTTTGATGATGAGCAAGCTGATGTTCAGCCCCCACCTGAGGTCCTGGCTGATGACCGATCCCATGAAGCTAAAGGACTCCACAAAGTCGACTAGGGAGTCACATAGGGTGATAGGGGCGACTGGGGCTGCGCTCCTCTTAAAATCCACAACTTCCACTGTCTTTAGACTTTTTGCTCTGAGTTGTCATCAGATGGTTAATCACCCACCTGTGGGCGGACTCATCCGCAACAGAGATGAGTCCAATGAGGTGTCGTCCATGAACTTCAAGAGCTTGACGAACTGGTGACTGGAGGTGCAGCTGTTGATGCAAAGGGAGAAGAGCAGAGGGGAGAGAATGCAGCTTTGAGGGGAACCGGTCGGTGCTGATGGTCCGGGACTCTGAGACATGTTTCCCCAGCATCAAGCGTTGCTCAGTGTCAGACAGGAAGTCTTTAATCTACCGACAGATGGAGTTGGGGATGTGCAACTGACAAAGATTGTCCTGCAACAGAGTCGGGATAATGGTAAAATGAGGATCCCTCCCTAATAACTGGTGAATTCCATGTGACGTTTAGCACCGGTTTGTGATGTTTCCTCACTGCAGTGTGCAACATCTTCCTCCAGTATTTGGGATGTTTGTGTTCCAGTTCATTTTGTAAGCACTTTGGGCTGCATCTTTGCATGAACAATGATAAAACAATAAAGTTATTATTATTGTTATTAATATCATAGTTCAACTCACCGCATGTAGAGTATGGGTGTAAGTCTGTCATTGGCCGCGTATCTCACACAGTATCCTCCTCTTCTTCCTCTATCTGTACTATTTATTTACCGTCATTGCATCCTGTGCTTAGCGTCGCCCAAGATGATTGTGATTGGTTTAAAGAAATACAAACAAGCCAGAGCTTTTTTTTCTCCTATACCATGAATGATAATTTGTGGAACTAGACATTTCTTTTGCGCTGACACAGCGCTGTAGAGATAAGTCTGGCTATGCGAAACTATTATTATTATAACTTTTCTTGAGGGTTTGGAAGCAGACATTCATCTGTTTTTTAGAGGTCACAAGTCAAAAAAGTTGGGAACCACTGGTTTAATTAATCACAAATCAGCCAGGTTTGTATATTTTTGCATGAAAATGTTTTTCATAGTGTACTGACATTGTAATATCTTATTTTTTTGTATTAAACTTTAAAGTAGCGGTGCAGTTGTAGCACAACCGTTGGTCAGTTCAGGTCTAAATCAGCATGTTGCTGACTTGTGTTTTGTCTCTCCAGCTGTGGAAAAGTGATGCCAGGCTGCAAGACGAAGCTGGGGAACCCAGATGAGGACGGGAGTGGAGAGATATGTATGTGGGGTCGGCACGTCTTTATGGGCTACCTGGACATGCCGGAAAAAACAGAGGAGGCTCTCGACCAGGACGGCTGGCTGCGCTCTGGAGATCTGGGAAGACACGACCGGAATGACTTCCTGTACATCACAGGAAGGATCAAGGGTAAGCTGTTGTCCCTTTGGAGGGGCCTGACCCCTTGATCCACAGGACTACACTATGTAACTGTATATAATGTTGACCTCCACCAGCTAGTAAAAAGTAAAAAGCTGCTTATTAATTGATGCATGAGTATTAACATTTATCTAATAATGTCATAATATAATATGTATTATTCTGCAGAACAAAGAGTTATACTTTTCATAATTTTGGTACATTTTGCTTAGTTTAGTTATAACGTTGGACTCTGAACATTGTCAAACAGGTGACACACTTTTGAAACTAAACTGTCTTTTTTGCACAGAACTGATCATCACTGCAGGTGGAGAGAACATCCCTCCTGTGCCCATCGAGGATTCAGTGAAGGCCGAGGTGCCCATCATCAGCAACGCCATGCTGATCGGAGACAAGCTGAAGTTCCTCTCCATGCTGCTCACGCTCAAAGTAACCGGGCCTCCATTCCTGCACGCAGTTACAGCTACTGAATAAATCAAACAAACACAATAATGTCCCTTCTCTATTTCCACAGTGTGTGGTGGATGACAGCGGTGAGCCCACAGACGAGCTGAGCCCCGAGGCTTTGATATTCTGCCAGCAGCACAACGTCACAGCCACCAAGGTGTCCGAGATCGTAGCCAATAAGGAGCCGGCGCTCTACCAAGCCATACAGGAAGGCATGGACCGCTCCAACGCCAGAGCAACGTCCAACGCCCAGAAGATCCAGAAGTGGGTGATACTGGAGCGAGACTTCTCTGTCAGTGGAGGTGAACTAGGTGAGTTATTTTGCTTTGCTTCCTTCTTTTGGTATTCAAATAGCAAAATCTGCACACAACATTATAGTTAAGGTAATATTCACTACTGCTGTAATCTAGTTTAATTAGCCTTCAATCAGGGTCATGTCGTAATCAGACAAGGCTTGTGACTGTGCCGCATGCCAGAAAGCATTCCAGTGAACTCTGATTGGTACCGTTTGAATCTCTCCCTCTGAGATATTTTTAAAGCTACAGTGGGTCAAATGTTGTCACCGTGTGAGTGTCGCTCAGCAGAGATTTAAGCTTGAGATTTAGATTTAATTAACCTGCTTTTTTCTTTTTTCCATCTGTGCAGGACCTACCTTGAAACTGAGGAGGCCCATTGTTGTGAAGATGTACCAGGAGGAAATAAATGAATTGTATGCAGTGGCCACGGAAAGACAGTAGACTGTACTGCACAGAGATGAGATAATACCTGGGGCATGTTTGTATTGTGCCCAGACGTCATGTTGAGAAATGTATAAATCTCTTTTTACCTGCATGTTTAAAGTGCAAAAGAGGTTTAAAT
>NW_022283447.1:0-5649 GCF_004355925.1 Anarrhichthys ocellatus
CAAGGAAATGTGTGCATTCAACAGAGGATTTTACTCTCTTATATCTGATTTATTCCATAGGGGTCTGGCAACTGGAATTTACACCACCAACTCGCCCGAAGCTTGTCAGTATGTGGCTGCCAGCAGTGAGGCCAACATCCTGGTAGTGGAGAACCAGAAACAGCTCGACAAAATCCTGCAGGTCAGGAGCTTTATTAGAGTGTTGTAATAACTATTGGTAAAGTTAGAAAAACATCTGTCCTCATATTGTTTAATTTGTATTTCCTCAACAGGTTAAAGATCATCTACCTCATCTGAAAGCCATTGTCCAGTACAAAGGCGAGCTGCAGCAGAAAGCACCATTCCTGTATACAGTACGTTTGCTCAGCAAACATATTGATGTAGCAGATAAGTCACATGGTTGTAGAAAATCTGATCTAAACGGAATTCTTCATGTGATGCCTACAGTTTCACCACTGACCTTTGTAATGCAATCATATTATCTTACTTGTGGTTTAAGAATTGTAATCAAATACATGTGACTGACCTCAAATGTATTAAACTGCACTACATCAGATGCAGTTCAGTTCAGTCTGGATTTAGACTCACTTTATTTAACATTATCTCTGTATTTGTGTAGTGGGCAGAGTTCATGAAGCTGGGAGAGGATGTGCCCGACGAGCAGCTAAATGCTGTGATTGACAGTCTTCGGGCCAACGAGTGCTGTACTCTCATCTTTACCTCTGGAACCACTGGCAACCCTAAAGGATGCATGTTGAGCCATGATAATGTAAGTTATCTGGACAAAATACTTTCCTTTTCTTAGCTTTTATTATATTTTAACTATTTATATATCATTCCTTCTTAGGGCTTGATTGACAATTGTTTTTACCATCAATTAATCTAATAATCAATTAATTATTTAAAAACTCCTGAAAACTGCACATCACAACTTTCCAGAGCCTAAGATGACATCTTCAATTCTCTTGTTTTGTTCGACCAAAAGTCCCAAACCTATAAATGTTCAATTAACAATGATATGTGACAAAGAAAAGCAAATCATCTCACTTGAGAAGCTGGAACCAGAGAATATCTACCATTTCTTCACTATTGAAGTAAAATACAATAAAATAATAACAAATATATAGTTATTATGGTCACATATGATAGAAAACAGCAAATCAACTTGTATTGCAGAAGAAAGAAAAACATTTTAAAAAACACAGCTGAATAAAGGTAAGTTGTTCTTTTGGGAGATACTAGAGCATTTTAACAGCAACAAATAAAGTGTTTATTTATGTAAATGAAGAGGACCCAACATAGAGCCCTGGGGAACTCCAAAAACAGTGTATGTATTATATGCTAACACATCAAATACTATCAGACAGGTAGCACCCAGACCAGACACCTATTGCAAAACTCACTGTTTCCTGCCTCCTTCAAGAGGATTTTTGGAACGAAAGACTGCACCACCATCTCATAAACACTGGCTGGTGGATGTGAAGACAAAACCTCAAACTGAAACAACTAAACCCTACTACTCTTGGCTCAGCCAGAGAGTTTTATAAGATGCTGATAACAGTCTGTGTGAACAATGTGTTTGCTAACTTGTTTTGTGGAAACTAAAGAAAGATATTTGAGTAAATTACTCTGATTCTGGCTCCTCTTTAATATGCAGCTGACATGGACGGTCCACAGGGCAGCTTCCATGCTCAACTTAAAGCACACTGAGGAGAGGATGGTCAGTTACCTGCCGCTCAGCCACGTGGCCGCCCAGCTAGTTGACATGTGGATGTCTATTTTGTGTGCCATGACCACCTACTTTGCAGAGCCAGACGCCCTCAAGGTAAGGATGCCTACTGTTGTATAAACATAGAATTATTAATGGTGGTTTACTATTTTTACTCTAATCCCCAATCATTTTTCCAGGGCTCCTTAGTAAATACACTTAAAGAAGTTCGTCCAACTTGTTTCGTGGGGGTTCCTCGAGTGTGGGAGAAGATGCAGGAGAAAATGAAAGCTGTTGGGGCCAAGGCATCCCCAATGAAGAGGAGAGTGGCGGGCTGGGCCAAGTCTATTGGCCTGCGGTACAACTACAGTGTCATGAACAGGTGAGACAGCAGCAAAGATTCCTTTAGAATTCATGTTAGCGTGCTAACACTTGCTAATTAGCACTAAACACAAAGAACCGCTGAGGCTGATGGGAAGGACATTAGCTCTGCATGCTTCTGTAGTGGTGTTTGACATTTTGACCTAATGATGGCGCTATATGAAAAGTCAGGAAATAACCAAAGTGGTTGCAAATTATCTTCAGAGAGACATGAATGTTTGTACCAAATATAATGGCAATACATCCAATAGTTATTTGTTTCTGGGGCAAACAGACAGAGCAACATTGCCATGTTGGTAATATTTCATTTGGGGCACAGTTCTTAATTCCTAACAAATCTTAACTTCAAACAAACAATGGGTGTAAATTTGACTTTATCTTTTTGGTTACAGGCAGAACCAGGTGCCCTGGGGCTTCATGTTGGCTAATAATCTGGTCTTTAAGAAGGTCCGTGATTCGCTGGGCCTAGACCGCTGCAAGTTATGCTTCACGGGCGCTGCCCCCATCACCAAAGATACTATGGAGTTCTTCATGAGCCTGAACATCCCTTTATTGGAGCTATACGGTATGAGTGAAAGCTCCTGCCCACACACCATCTCCACTGACACCTATTACCACCTCACAAGGTGAGCAGCAAAGCATTATGGAACATTTCAACTATGATTAAAATGTGTTGCTGATATGGATGTGAGAATACTGTGACAACCTGTTTATAATTTTCTCTCCAGTGAAAGTTTTAGTTAAAGTGGAACTTCACAGATTTTACAAATGTTTTGATGATGAGCAAGCTGATGTTCAGCCCCCACCTGAGGTCCTGGCTGATGACCGATCCCATGAAGCTAAAGGACTCCACAAAGTCGACTAGGGAGTCACATAGGGTGATAGGGGCGACTGGGGCTGCGCTCCTCTTAAAATCCACAACTTCCACTGTCTTTAGACTTTTTGCTCTGAGTTGTCATCAGATGGTTAATCACCCACCTGTGGGCGGACTCATCCGCAACAGAGATGAGTCCAATGAGGTGTCGTCCATGAACTTCAAGAGCTTGACGAACTGGTGACTGGAGGTGCAGCTGTTGATGCAAAGGGAGAAGAGCAGAGGGGAGAGAATGCAGCTTTGAGGGGAACCGGTCGGTGCTGATGGTCCGGGACTCTGAGACATGTTTCCCCAGCATCAAGCGTTGCTCAGTGTCAGACAGGAAGTCTTTAATCTACCGACAGATGGAGTTGGGGATGTGCAACTGACAAAGATTGTCCTGCAACAGAGTCGGGATAATGGTAAAATGAGGATCCCTCCCTAATAACTGGTGAATTCCATGTGACGTTTAGCACCGGTTTGTGATGTTTCCTCACTGCAGTGTGCAACATCTTCCTCCAGTATTTGGGATGTTTGTGTTCCAGTTCATTTTGTAAGCACTTTGGGCTGCATCTTTGCATGAACAATGATAAAACAATAAAGTTATTATTATTGTTATTAATATCATAGTTCAACTCACCGCATGTAGAGTATGGGTGTAAGTCTGTCATTGGCCGCGTATCTCACACAGTATCCTCCTCTTCTTCCTCTATCTGTACTATTTATTTACCGTCATTGCATCCTGTGCTTAGCGTCGCCCAAGATGATTGTGATTGGTTTAAAGAAATACAAACAAGCCAGAGCTTTTTTTTCTCCTATACCATGAATGATAATTTGTGGAACTAGACATTTCTTTTGCGCTGACACAGCGCTGTAGAGATAAGTCTGGCTATGCGAAACTATTATTATTATAACTTTTCTTGAGGGTTTGGAAGCAGACATTCATCTGTTTTTTAGAGGTCACAAGTCAAAAAAGTTGGGAACCACTGGTTTAATTAATCACAAATCAGCCAGGTTTGTATATTTTTGCATGAAAATGTTTTTCATAGTGTACTGACATTGTAATATCTTATTTTTTTGTATTAAACTTTAAAGTAGCGGTGCAGTTGTAGCACAACCGTTGGTCAGTTCAGGTCTAAATCAGCATGTTGCTGACTTGTGTTTTGTCTCTCCAGCTGTGGAAAAGTGATGCCAGGCAGCAAGACGAAGCTGGGGAACCCAGATGAGGACGGGAGTGGAGAGATATGTATGTGGGGTCGGCACGTCTTTATGGGCTACCTGGACATGCCGGAAAAAACAGAGGAGGCTCTCGACCAGGACGGCTGGCTGCGCTCTGGAGATCTGGGAAGACACGACCGGAATGACTTCCTGTACATCACAGGAAGGATCAAGGGTAAGCTGTTGTCCCTTTGGAGGGGCCTGACCCCTTGATCCACAGGACTACACTATGTAACTGTATATAATGTTGACCTCCACCAGCTAGTAAAAAGTAAAAAGCTGCTTATTAATTGATGCATGAGTATTAACATTTATCTAATAATGTCATAATATAATATGTATTATTCTGCAGAACAAAGAGTTATACTTTTCATAATTTTGGTACATTTTGCTTAGTTTAGTTATAACGTTGGACTCTGAACATTGTCAAACAGGTGACACACTTTTGAAACTAAACTGTCTTTTTTGCACAGAACTGATCATCACTGCAGGTGGAGAGAACATCCCTCCTGTGCCCATCGAGGATTCAGTGAAGGCCGAGGTGCCCATCATCAGCAACGCCATGCTGATCGGAGACAAGCTGAAGTTCCTCTCCATGCTGCTCACGCTCAAAGTAACCGGGCCTCCATTCCTGCACGCAGTCACAGCTACTGAATAAATCAAACAAACACAATAATGTCCCTTCTCTATTTCCACAGTGTGTGGTGGATGACAGCGGTGAGCCCACAGACGAGCTGAGCCCCGAGGCTTTGATATTCTGCCAGCAGCACAACGTCACAGCCACCAAGGTGTCCGAGATCGTAGCCAATAAGGAGCCGGCGCTCTACCAAGCCATACAGGAAGGCATGGACCGCTCCAACGCCAGAGCAACGTCCAACGCCCAGAAGATCCAGAAGTGGGTGATACTGGAGCGAGACTTCTCTGTCAGTGGAGGTGAACTAGGTGAGTTATTTTGCTTTGCTTCCTTCTTTTGGTATTCAAATAGCAAAATCTGCACACAACATTATAGTTAAGGTAATATTCACTACTGCTGTAATCTAGTTTAATTAGCCTTCAATCAGGGTCATGTCGTAATCAGACAAGGCTTGTGACTGTGCCGCATGCCAGAAAGCATTCCAGTGAACTCTGATTGGTACCGTTTGAATCTCTCCCTCTGAGATATTTTTAAAGCTACAGTGGGTCAAATGTTGTCACCGTGTGAGTGTCGCTCAGCAGAGATTTAAGCTTGAGATTTAGATTTAATTAACCTGCTTTTTTCTTTTTTCCATCTGTGCAGGACCTACCTTGAAACTGAGGAGGCCCATTGCTGTGAAGATGTACCAGGAGGAAATAAATGAATTGTATGCAGTGGCCACGGAAAGACAGTAGACTGTACTGCACAGAGATGAGATAATACCTGGGGCACGTTTGTATTGTGCCCAGACGTCATGTTGAGAAATGTATAAATCTCTTTTTACCTGCATGTTTAAAGTGCAAAAGAGGTTTAAAT
>NW_022283448.1:0-2052 GCF_004355925.1 Anarrhichthys ocellatus
GTACTGTTACACACGTACACAAGTACACAGGAGACAGTACTGTTACACAGGTACACAAGAGACAGTACTGTTACACACGTATACCAGTACACAAGAGACAGTACTGTTACACACATATACCAGTACACAAGAGACAGTACTGTTACACACGTACACCAGTACACAAGAGACAGTACTGTTACACATGTACACCAGTACACAAGAGATAGTACTGTTATACACGTACACCAGTACACAAGAGATAGTACTGTTACACACGTACACCAGTACACAAGAGATAGTACTGTTACACACGTACACCAGTACACAGGAGATAGTACTGTTACACACGTACACCAGTACACAGGAGATAGTACTGTTACACACGTACACAAGTACACAGGAGACAGTACTGTTACACACGTACTTCTGTAATAGTTGGCTTTGTGGAAGTAATTCTCAATGAAGGCACAAAAAGGCAAACTAATGGAGCTGAAAATGAACCTGAGATCTCGTTCCATCACTTTGTGGTAACGGGACCTCAGGTGAAAAAAGACATGAAGATCGTCTCATGTTCTAGAAAGGAAACCGTCTGACTTTGTATTTTCACAGAGAACACTGGCAGTCATCTAAATATGTTATGTATAATATATTGTACATTTTGTGAGTGGTGAAAAAAGTGTCTTAATGTTGAGACTGTTCAGGAGTTCTGAACAAAGCTAGTGTTTATAAATAGTAATATTTTGGTATTTTTACTATCAAATGTCAAAGTCATTTCAATCTGTAGGTTGTTGCTCGGTCTTGTTGACTAACAGACAATCAGGACAAACCATAACAATTAACCGTTATTATCTTCACACTGCCCGATAAAGAGTTTTTATCTGTTATATTTATCAAATGTTTTATTACATATTATTGTAGCACTTTCGGATTTCTGTGGAGTGCTCTTATATTGATGTTGAGTTCTGCTATTTTCAGCCACTGTTCTAATGTATTATTGAAATGATTCAGTTATGCAGAATGTACGCTGTAGCAGCTCACTCTACACAGAATATAGTGACAGACACACAGCTCACCGATGTCGTTGGTCTTCCTAGGAACAAGCCGCCGTTCCAGGCGGACCATCTTGATAGCGTCCAGGCGGATCTCAAAGATGTTGTTGATGAGAGCCAGCAGGGGGGCGAGGGGGAACGCTGCCACAAATATGGTGGTGAAACTGAACTGGACCACTAGAGGGGATGCACAGTGATTTAGTAACATGGAAACGTAATTATGTTAAGCACTTTCATTAAAGATACAGCGTTTAGGTTTGTGCAATAAGCTTTAGGAGTACATTCAACAAGTTATGAGAAATGATAGATAGATAGATAGATATGTACTTTATTCATCCCCAGGGGGAAATTTGTATGTTACAGCAGCAAGACATAACAAGTAGGCAAAGTAACAGAGTAACCAAAAATATTAAGTATTTAAAAAATGCACAATATATACAATAGAATAACAGAGTAGGACAAATTAAGTATCAGAATATAGAAGATAAAATAACAAAAATGCACAGTATATAGAACTAGAAAATTTCGCAAGAAATTTTGACAGTGTGGCTTCTACTGCCCGAAGACGTCGTAATATATAGTTACACACGCCGATGTTACCGGTAGTATCGTTGAGGTTCAATTGAGATATCGCTTCTCTCTTTTCTGCATTTTAGATTCATACTCTTGGATTGAATCTTGTATTTGTGATGGACAGTCCACAAATGGCTCCCGTCATTTCTGTACTGGACATGTACATCTTTGTTTGAGAAGCCTTTGGAAATGATGGGAGCTAACGCTCCCATCATTTCCATTTTCATTTCTGTATTCGAGATATAAACCTTTGTTTGAGAAGTTCTGTTCAAACCTCATTCTGAGCTTCATGTTAAGATACAGTTACTCTATGGGGCTTTTATTTTGAAAGGGTGGGACCGGGTGGGTGAGAGAGGGGGAGAGGAGACATATTCATAATGTTTGACACAAACACAGAGGTTATTAAATGACAGACTTCATCACAAGCATTCCAGTTAGAATTCACTCT
>NW_022283448.1:2152-5030 GCF_004355925.1 Anarrhichthys ocellatus
GGGGGGGGGTTCTCTAAATATATATAAAACCTTGAATGACTGTATGTGTGTGTGAGTGTGAGTGTGAGTGTGAGAGAGAGAGAGAGAGAGAGAGAGAGAGAGCCAAAATATGGATACCGTGAGAAAGATAAGACTCTGCCGAACGCGCTGATGTGGTTTTTATGTTTGTGGTGTTAATAATGTGAGCTCCAGAGCAATAGACAACACTGGTACCATCTGCTTTCTTTGAGAAATGAGTGGTCAGATTTAACATGGAGTCTAATGGAGCAGTTGGTAGGAGTTCATGTCGCTCTGCGGCTCTTTGAGCCAAATGTGTAAGTCCGTTGGATTCCATAGACTCTTTTCGGGCCAAAAATGGTGTATAAAGAGTAAAAATTGTGGGAGCTGGAGCAATTTGTTTGGAAAAATCACAGAATATTTTCCTGCTCCGCTCCACTCTGACAGTTATGCTCTTACTCTAACTCTTAACGAGCCGCGCAATACACACCCATTATAAAATCTGAAACAGACCCAAAATTTTCCTGAAACTTAATCTGTGACTTCATGAAAACTGTGCTAGCTATCAAAATGTTCCTTTGGCTCAATAAAGTGCAGCGTTTCGTGTACGTTTTAAACCTTGAATCATGTTTCTACGTTAATGTACGGCTAGTCAATATGGGCCCAAAGTTAAGTGTTTTTTTTAGCTCTCTTCATGCCGAAACCCCATTCAAGTCAATGGAGAAATTTTGCTCAGTTTTTTGGGATTTTCGGGAAAACCGCTGGGTGAATCTCTCCCAGAAATAGACAGCACACGATTCCCGATCAGGCCGCACGTTTTGATGTATTTTTCACGCCGCTGTTGGCAATGCTGTGTGAGGAGAAGCGCGCCAAACTTTTGGATAAACCTGATTATTATTATTATGATTATGATTAAACCCGATGGATTATATACTGTGTGCTTTGGCACAGGCAGTTTTACTGCCTTTGTGCTACAAAGCCACACTGAATGAAATAGAATAGTGTTAAATTAACTAACTAGGTGAAAAACAGTAGTGCAAAAATCAACCACCAGCAAACAACAGTGTAGCAGTGTGTAGTTATGTGGAGGATGATCTGGCCAGAGGTGATTTATTGTCAAGTATTATTGCAGAGGGCAGGAATGTTCTCCTGTATCTGTCCTTGTGACAGCGGAGCTGGATCAGTCTGTTGGAGAAAGTTCTCCGCTGTCCCTGCAGTAGGTGGTGGAGAGGGTGGTCCGGGTTAAATGTGTGTTGTTTTCCCACAACTATATTATGCTGTGTTACATAACAGCATTATGGAGGATGGAAAACAATATTTGACACTTTTTTTGCCAAAACAGCTGTACCTGAAGCTGACCTCACCCCAACCATGTGTACTTCAAATTCGTTGGATTGATTTCACATACAAGGGAGACTAACATACTGGGGATGAAAGGCTGGGATTTCCCCCCCCCAACCCCGAAAGCCTTTTCTCTTTCACTAAAACATTCCATCATTAGAGAAGTTTCATAATTACTCGTACTTGTGCCCGTGCACCATTGACCCTAACCCTAGTGCTGACATTTCTCAGTCGGGTACCATTGGGACTTTGTATCGGCATACTATCATTATATCATGATATCATACTATCCGCCATTGAAAATTGCGTTGGATTTTCAGGTGTGAGGTTTAGGGGGAGACTGTGGACCTACCCATCTCCAAGAACTCATTGAACAGACTGAAGGCGTCCGTGTCGGCCAGGTGGTAATTATGCAGCCAGTCCCGAAGTTTGCAGATGTCACACGGTTCAACACGTCCCTGATTGTTGCGGCAGGCCTTCCTGTAACATTGACCACACTTCCTCTGCAGCTTCTTTGTAGCGTTTCTGCTCAGACAGTTCTTAAGCCAGCTGGAAAACACAACATTTTCACGTGAATGCAAAGTCTGACATTACACTAACTCATCACTACCTGCTGCCTTACAGGAGATGTTGAATGAAAATACAGCACACTTACGGCCCAGTGAACTCAAAGACGTTGTTGAGAGTCTGTTTGAGCAGCATGATAACGGCCATCTGGATGAAGAGGTCTGTCAAACAACCACTAGGATGGCACTATAACACACACAGAACATATCTACGGGTCAGTGCTGTGGTGCAGACAAGCAGTATGACGGACTAAAAACTAAAAAAGTCGATCTACTCACCTCCTCCAGTCTCCATCCAGCGATACGCACATAGTCCCCTGGACGGCCGTTTATTCTTGACAACAAAACATTAGCTTCATCAGAAATCTGCATTGTAACCCTCTGAACTGAAGGCTGGTGCCAGTACAGACAGTACTCAGTGAAGGAGTTCTTCTAGTTTTACAATGGTACATGCTGGAGGAAAAATATACTAATGGTATCTAGTGGACTGTACTTATATACCACTTTTCTATTCTTCTGACCACTCAAAGTGCTTCAACACTACATGTTATTCACCCATTCACATCCATTCACACACTGATGACAGGAGCTACCATGCAAGGTGCCACCTGTCCATCAGGACTCCAACTAATCATTCAAACACCGCAGGAACAGCCTGCAGGAGTAATTTAGGGTTAAGTGTCTTGCCCACGGACACATCGACATGGACTAGCGGACGACCCCGCTCTACTACTGATCCACAGTTGCCCCTGACAACAGCACCACACAACTAAAGAGGTAGAGCTACTTCAGGGTTCATTCTCTTTACGGTATTTTCTTGATTTTATTAATTGTACCTTGTTCTTTTTCTCAATAATATTATCACTTGAAGCTTTGGCAATGTTGACATTCATGCAAAAAAACTTTTTTGAATTGACAGTTACAGAGAGAGACACAGTTACAGACAGACACTCTGACATGCAGATGGACTATAA
>NW_022283448.1:5040-5782 GCF_004355925.1 Anarrhichthys ocellatus
GAGACACACTGAGCACAGACAGACCGTTACAGACAGAGACACAGTTACAGACAGACACTCTGACATGCAGATGGACTATAAGAGACACACTGGGCACAGACAGACCGTTACAGACAGAGACAGTTACGGACAGACACTCCGACATGTAGATGGACTATAAGAGACACACTGAGCAGACAGACCGTTAGACAGAGACACAGTTACAGACATACACTGACATGCAGATGGACTAGAAGAGACACACTGAGCACAGACAGACCGTTACAGACAGAGACAGTTACAGACAGACACTCTGACATGCAGATGGACTATAAGAGACACACTGGGCACAGACAGACCGTTACAGACAGAGACAGTTACGGACAGACACTCCGACATGTAGATGGACTATAAGAGACACACTGAGCAGACAGACCGTTAGACAGAGACACAGTTACAGACATACACTGACATGCAGATGGACTAGAAGAGACACACTGAGCACAGACAGACCGTTACAGACAGAGACAGTTACAGACAGACACTCTGACATGCAGATGGACTATAAGAGACACACTGAGCACAGACAGACCGTTACAGACAGAGACACAGTTACGGACAGACACTCTGACATGTAGATGGACTATAAGAGACACACTGAGCACAGACAGACCGTTACAGACAGAGACACAGTTACAGACAGACACTCTGACATGCAGATGGACTATAAGAGACACACTGAGCACAGACAGACCGTTACAGA
>NW_022283449.1:0-1668 GCF_004355925.1 Anarrhichthys ocellatus
AGGTCTCTACCAGAGACGTATACGCCGTCTCTACATCACTCCTCCTCAGTCCATATATAGTCATTCTATGACATTCTAAGTGTTTCATACCTGCAGGACTCTCTTGGGGAGGCCGGTCTTGTGTGAGAGGCAGTTCCAGTCTTTGCCGTCTGGGTTGTGCTTCTGGGCGAAATACGACTCCAGCGCTCTGATCTGCTCGCTGCGGAAACACGTCCTGATTCGCTTCGTCCGCCTGCGGGTCCGCCCACCCGCCGCCCTGTCGTCCAATCGTGGCTCAGGACTGCTGACAGACTCCTCCCCTTCACCTGAGACCTGATTTTGAGCTGTTTTACGCAGAGTTTTGTTTGATAGATTAGAGAATATGAAACAGATCTTATTGTTTTTCAGCCTCTTTGTACAGTTTGATGTTTCCTGCTGCTGCTAGAAACACTGAGACTGAGCCAGACGGCCAAAACAACTTTTTAAAATAATAATGTAATATATCATATGATAGAAGTGTGTTTTCAGCATGTTGAATATTTATTTCACCCATAACAGCCATAAAAAGCAAAACATTGCAAAGACTTTCTCAGCCACTTCTCACTTGTTTAATCAAATCATTTTTACCAACAAATGAATGTTGTGTTCATGCCTTTGTGTCTGTGTGAACCTATGATGAGAAAAGGGACGTTAAAAAAAAAGAGATCCCAGAATTTTATCATCACCTTTGAATCATTTATGCGTTTATTGTATTTGTGCTTTTTTTCTTTATTGAATTCATATATGCATTCATTTATTTCTTTATTCCAGAATTAATTTCTTCTATTATATAGACTTCAATGCATTTATTTACTTTTGTATTCATTTTTTCTTTAATGTATTTATTTACTTTTGTATTTATTTATTATTTGTTTATTTAATTGTTTTAAACAGATTTATGTATTTATGTGTTTATTGATAAAAAAAAATGTGACGTCCATTTTCTGGTGAATTATGCCCTCACACACACACACACACACACACACACACTCACAGGCTAACACAGTCACACACACACACACACACAGACACACACACACACTCTCACCTTCTCTCAGACTCGGGTTGGGCATTAGATCGTGTGGAAGCGGGACGCTCCCGTCCTCGCCGTGGTAGTGGGACTGACAGTAGAGGCTCTGGCCCTGAATGCAGTAAAGGTTCCCAGGAGTCAACGTCACATCACACTCCTGAAAAACAAGATGGAACGATATTTAAACGGAGGGAAATTGTTGTAGTACAATGTAGGAATGACCATAACATTTAGTGTTGATTCTGTCGCCCCCTGTGGACTAAAGTGGTAGTGTCTCTGAGCACCAGACTCTTTAGAAAACCTCTCATTTTACTGCAGCAGGGTCTGACAGTCTGCCCCTCTCAGTCCTGGTTCTCCCGTGCCTCCTTCCCTCCAGCGGGTCCAGCAATACGTCCTGGGTCTCCAGCAGCGTGGTGTCGGTGTTGACTCCCAGAGAGGAGAAGCTCTGCTCCTGGAGGAGGAGGAGGAGGAGGAGGAGGAGGAGGAGGAGGAGACGCTGCTGCTGCTGCCGGGAGCTGAGCTCTCCTCCTCCCTCTGGAGCTCCGACTGCAGGTCCAAGGCTGCAGAGAAGCCGGATCTGGGTCTGTCCACGGTGGACCGGTCTCTGCTGGAGGATCTGG
>NW_022283449.1:1678-5645 GCF_004355925.1 Anarrhichthys ocellatus
GGATCTGGGTCTGTCCACGGTGGACCGGTCTCTGCTGGAGGATCTGGGTCTGTCTACGGTGGACCGGTCGCTGCTGGAGTCTGAGCTGAAGGAGGTTCTGGTGAACCTGCATGAGTTCATCTGGTTTCACCAGAATCCGACCCGGTGGCTCCGATGACGAGCATTAAGAATAACTCTATAGAAACAGACCATCTTCTCTCTGATGGTCTCTTTACTGATGGAGGTCTGATAGAGGATCAGGACTACATTGAGACTGGTTCATATAGAGGATCAGGACTAGACTGAGACTGGTTCAGGACCCGTTAACAGTTCCTCACTGTCACTTTAATAACGACTATTCAAAATGTGTCTTTATGTTTCTTTAAATGTTGAAACTAAACTACCTGACAGGAGAAGCAGTGAGGATGGAAGGTCAGCTCCCCGGACCTCATGACCAAAGCGGAGGCTGGGATTGGCTGGAAGCAGCGAACGCACTGACCGCCTCCAAACATCCTGAGGGCAAGGGGGAGGAGTCAAAAAAAAGCACGTCAGCAGATATCAACCGGCGCTGCTGAGGACACTTCAAGAGCACGAAGTGTTCCTGCTGACCTGCAGTAGTCCTGGTGGCAGTAGATGTTCCCGTCCCTCCAGTACAGCGACGGGTGCGTCTGCAGCTCGCAGTGACACTGGCTGCAGCGGAGGCAGGGGGCGTGCCACACGCTGCCCGCGGCCAATAGGAAGAAGCGGTCGCACACCTGCTCGGCGCAGCCGGCACACGTCATTGGCTCCTGGATGGACACGGCTGTCGGAGTCTGGGACAGATTCATGATTATTCTATCGGTGGATAAAACACTGGAGTGGAGTCTTAAAGCTCAGGAAAAAGAGAGTTTGTGGACCTTCAAAGTTCTTTCAAGAATTAGCTTAATATTTCTCAAATTTTGTACAACTTGTTTCACCAACAACAAGCACTTTGTTCATCTATTAAAACCAGAAGACTCTGATTTAAGATTCCTCTGCTTCCTGTTTGATAAAGTTCTTTCTTGTGAATAAACCATCAAAGGGTTTTGCTGGCTGGCGTTCTTCGTAGAGATACGTGGTTCTCACAGGTCAGAGACAAACATACGATGATGTAATAGAATATGATGCGCTGATCAGGATATAAAGGAGTTAACATGCAACAAGCACGTCAACCCTCTGAACCCAAAGCAGTTCACATGTTTTAATATATAAGAATATGCTCTTCTCTGGAAACAACGACATCGTGAGTAGAACTCAAACATGTCTTCAGTGCAGAATAACACAGTTATGATGACATAAATAAAGTTGAATTTCTTTGATAATATATTTTAGGAAAATTGGAAAACAATAGAATCTATATATCAAAACAATGTTCAAAGTTTCTACAAGTGTTACCAATGTTAGGGAAAGTAAATCCAGGCTCCACGTGTTTTTAAATGAGAATGTAGAATAAAATATTTTTGATGAAATATCACAAATTTTAAGCTTCGATTTGGTTGCTTTGGTGATTGTTTGAAGAAAAACAGCACTTTTACTTGAACTACTTTAAGCATATATTTAGCTGGTACTACTTCTATACTTTTACTTGTAGTGGAGTACTTTCACATTGTGTTGTTAGTACTTTTACTTCCTCCACCACCGTCATGCTCACATCGTCTGCAGCAGCACCGTCCTCCGGCTCCTCCGGCTCCGCCCCCTCCGCCTCGTCACCACGGTCACCAAGGTCACCGCCGTACAGCAGGTCCTCCAGGACTCGGTCGTCTGGTGACATCATGATTGTCCTGAGAAGGTTGATAATCATCAGTCCACTTGATAATCACAGAGCGCTATAAACAGACGCAGTTAATGTCCCTGTAATGAACAACAACACTCTCTGTCTGTGAGCTTAATTAATTATGCTCTTTTTTCATGTTTAGTTACATAAATATAAATACAGTAAATATATATATATATATTTACAATTGTATTTAAAAGATATTTTGTGGTGTTTCCTCTCAGCTCTGTGAAGCTCCTTAAACTGGCTCGTTGCTAAAATGTGGTGATTAAACACAACAGTATATTAAATGTGCCATCAGATAAGAAAACATAAATATCTGACATACAGCTTCTGTAGAATCCTCAAAGAAACGTTTAATCTTTCCTTTAAGACATTCTGAAGTATTTTATTTTATACGACTTTAAATTGTTTGTTTGGATCCTTTTAAACATGTTTGTGTGTGACACGTATTGTGCCAATAAAGTTTATTTGGGATTATAAACGGGAAAGAGTTTCATGAGAAAATAACGATTCTAAAGTATTTATTTTAGGAGCATTTTAATTTTAACAGAGAAACTAGCTCTATATATATATATATATATATATATATATAACTATATATATAGTTAATTACATAGGGTGTGTAACACATGTAAGTGTTGTTTACCTAATATTATAAAAAGAGTGTTTTGTTTCCTTTAACTCTGAAATATAACACAGATTTTCTATATTATTCATTCATTTTTAATAATGTCAACGGCATTATTTACAAAATTTGTTTTAGTGTCAAAGAAAAAACAATCTTTGTTTGTAATAAAACCAAATTTATCCCGTTAATTCACTTAAAAAAGATGAGTTTATAATAAAGAATAACAATTAGAATAACAGCACAAATAAGAATATCAAATATACAAATTCATAAATCATAAATATGATTAATATATTGTGAAATTATTCAGTACATACAAATTTCAATCTAGATTATATACCAGCTGAGATTTTGATGATTGATCAATTCATTGTTCTGTTTAATTGTTTTTACAAGAATACCAAAACTCTTCATCAGCCTCTATTTTGTTAACATATCATATTATTATGAACTGAATATTTTTGGATTTTGGACTGTTTAAACAAAATAAGACATTTAAAGATGGACTAAACTGTGAGGAGCAATTTCCACCATTGTTTGTGAGAACGTAAGTCAATAAAGAGTGAAATCGTCTTTCCAGTGAGGAGGAGACGAGTAACATCATACCTGGTTTCTGGTTGAGAGGCTCCTGGTTGGTTTCCACTGAGCGCGCTCCGTACGAACCCTTCAAGCGACGCCTGAAGATCTCACCTGTGTCTCTCCTCAACGTCTCCTTTATTGTCTTGATCGTTGGCAGATTTGTCGACCTCTCGCTCCTCCGGGTGTCTCCTGAACCTCCTGTCTTGTGGTTTCAGGATCAGTTTCCAGTCTTCCCTGGAAAGTGCTGACCTGAGATCTGCCTCCGCCCTCGTCCCTCGACCAATCACAGTCACCTGAACACCGACAGCGGGACCGGCAGCACCTGGGCCTCCCGCCTGGCAGGCCCGTCCCAGGTGACATCCCAGCTCACACCTGTAAACAAGAGAGCAGGTAAAGACTGATGTGATTGGCCCCCGGTGAGCAGATGGGTGGGGTGGGGAGGCTGCACCCCGGGGACCAATTAAATAAAACAAAAGGGTGTTTAGAAGGACGTCTGGGATCTGCACTCGAGCATGAAATGACAACGGCAGGAACTTCACTTTCCCCTCCATCACCTGCTGCGTTTGGACCAAACTGGTTTCTTCCTCCTGTTTAACATCATTCAAAGATACATCAGATTAAATCTAAAACAGGTTCAATGAAGGTAGTGAGTAAAACAAATGGTCCTGATTATTCACTAAATAACCGATTGAAGTGGGTCACATCAGCGTTAATGTAACAAATCAACAACACACAGCAGTGATGTGTTCTGAGGATTAAAAACACTGTTTAACAACAGGTCATGTGATCTAAAGGGAACTCAAAGAACCTGAATGTTAATTTGATATTTTAATTGGGGACGAATCTTTGGTGGGAGAACAGCTGAGAGAAGAGGAGAGATGAATGTCAGGTGAGAGAACATGGGAGAGAACATGGGAGAGAACGGTCAGGAGAGACAACAGCTGAGACAACAGCTGAGAGAACCGGTGAGAGAACCGGTAAGAGAA
>NW_022283450.1:0-5633 GCF_004355925.1 Anarrhichthys ocellatus
CTTTCTAAGCCACACACACACACACACACACACACACACACACACACACTCGGCCTACACACACTCCCAAAGTGATTTGTCTAATATGAGAATAATTAATTCTTCTTGACACATCACTCACTAACACCCTTATAAACATAGCACACTGCTGTTTTAAGGTACCACTGATAATCCCTAAGTGTGCGTGTGTGTGGGTATGTATTTTATGCATATATGTGTGTGTGTGTGTGTGTCCTAGGGAGCAGCAGCAATTAACAACAAGTTGATGTTGCTATCTGCTTTAGCCTGATTTCCCCTGAGAAATCACTGCTTTGCTTCATCTGACTGGGAAGTCTTGAACGCGCATGCAAGCGTGTGTGTGTGTGTGTGTGTGTGTGTGTGTGTGTGTCTCACTAATATTCTCTAATAGGGAAGAATTCAGTATGAATAGTAATGCTCTATTTGTGTGTGTGTGTGTGTTTGCGCGTGCACCTCCACCATTTCACTAATAGTGTGTTGTGCCAGTTGAATAACGACGACGCTGCCCTGTGATCTGTGCTAATGAATAATCGTCATTACCCTGGAGAGACTAGAAAGATAAGTGTGTGTAGTTATGTGTGCGTATATGTGTCATTTGTGTCTTCAAATGCGACTCCCTAATAATCTCTAATTGTGCATAATACTATATGAATAATAATGTCTGTGTGTGAATGTGTACTTCAAAGACAATATCCAGATGAGAGCATACGCTAAAAATTCTCTTATTAATTTTTTTGGGGCTCATACGTAAGTAATACGACCGTTAATCAAAATACAGCAAGATCCTGCGAAAATTCACTCGTAGAGACAGATAGAGGAAACGTCAGTCTTTGTACCCTCAGAATAGACCAGAGCGAGGTGTGAAGTCGCTCCACCATTCACTCATTCACTCATTCAATGATAAATACTCTATAGGATTCTCTGTTGTAAGTAATCTCAATTGAAATTTTTGGGTACCTATTAATCATCATCGTTTCGCATCACTGCCGACAGTGTTGCGTAACTCGTGTTCTCTCATCTCAGGAGCAAATGCAAGAGTTGCATGCAGAGAAAACAAGAAATGATTATGTGTTTTATTTATTGCATTATTTAAAGTAAATGTTGCACAATCCATTCTTTGCTTATCTGGACACAGACTGTAATCACACCTGATGGCCAGAGGTGTATCTGACGACCTCTGTTTGAGATTTGTGAGGATGATCAGTATGCATAACTTGCCTGAATACAAACTTAAACTTGTCATGGTTAATCCGCTATCTGATTACAGAGCATTTATAATGCTCATTGTTGTCGGACTGAAAAGCTAGGAGACAACCGGGGGTTAAAATGGGATTTGGCATGTGTGGGGAACCCTAACAGCCAATCCACATACATAGAAAGCGTTTTCAGAAGCGCCATTTAACTTCTGTCACTCGCATGTCTCGTGGAACAAATAGGCTTCCTTTAATAAAATGTATCACCACAGTTGGGGGGGCAGGATTTATATTAAGGTGCGCTGGCCCCCTTTAAAACCACAAATATCCTGTTGTATATGTGTTTTGTGTTTCACCACAGGCAGGTTCCCCTCACTCCCTACGGTGGGCGAGGAAATATAATCAATAAGTCAATACATGCTACTGTAGATTTGTTGATTTCTGGGTTTACAGAAGACCGAGTCTTCCTCACGTCTCGCTTACGTTTCGCTTCCAGTGCTTATTCCTGTATGATCCGCGGGTGTATTGGTGCAGCGGGGCCAAATTACTGTCTGATTTGTTGAGTGAGCATCTCGATGCCATAAGCCTGGAAGGAACAACCACACTGCAGCACAAAAAAAATGAACTCACTTGACATCCTAATGTATGAAACTGCCATCAGATATATTTACTTATTAATAGAAGGTGCCAGAACGCCGCTCTTGATCGTTCAGGCCCACTTTAAGCCCCCCGGCGGCAACTAAATGAAACTTTGATTGTGGGTAGTGGGCAAATTTACTGCTGACAAAACTACTTTGACCAGCTTTTCAGCCCAACTCCAATTCAATTTCTCGTTTGTGCAATGACCACCATCACAAAGTGTTGGATTGCTTCAGAAATGTCCTCCATGTTATTTTCCCGATAGCATTTAAAGGGTAACTTCCCTGATTTTACACATGTAAGACAGTGATTTTGAACCTACGTAAACTAGGGACTTAAAGTCAGGACATTTAATCCGTCTCTTTCAGGACCCCCAACTTAATAGCAGTGCAGCACAAAATTCATGGAGTACCCATTAAATACATTTGAAAACCCACGCTATACATGTATATACATCTGTATATATACGATGGCCTTGTGGTGGCCAATTACATGTTTAACTGAAGTAATCTGGTTTAAAATTAGATGATACAATACAACAAACCGTCTTCATTTCTCGTCTTCATTTCTCTCTCCTCCTCCTCTCTCCTTCCTTTCTCACTTCAATTCCTTGTTGACATGATGACTTATTACAAGCAATATACTGCACAATGCCATATTTCAAAAACAGATAATATACAGTGCATTGAGCATATGTCTTCTGTGTGTCTCAGGTTGATTTCCTTGCCTTAGAGATGCGTAAGGGGAAGGTGAATTTCCTCTGGGACGTGGGTTCAGGTGTGGGGAGGGTGGAATATCCTCATCACACCATCCATGATGGGAACTGGCACAGAATAGAAGCGTCTCGGTAAGAAGTTAGCACACACACACACACACATACATACACATGCTTTGTGTCTCTGACACATATACAGTGTTTTTCATTCAAAGCCCTTTTCCTTGCAAACTCTCCGGACTAAAATGTTTTTTAATATTATTACTTTTTTATTATTATTTTGTGGTGTGGCACTGATGTTCGATATCAAATATTTAAGAAAAGGACTAATATATATATTCCTAACCTTCACTACAACTTAATCCAAACGACAACAACCGATAGCGTCAGCAAACATAACCCAACAACCACAGCACATCATTTCATTCATGCTGCGGTGGGAAACATGTAGTTTCACTTGGGAAATGCAGCCTTGACAGTGTGGCACATCATTACATAGATACAGTGTAATCTAGATCTAGTTTTTCTCTGTGAAAGCTTAATTGGTGCTGTATACAGGCCATCCTACACCAGAGCCCTTCACACCAAGCAGACGTCCCACCTGCATCATATATTACCAATGCGCGAGATTTCCCAAATGTGTTTTCCAATGGGATCACACAGACAATAAGTCTTAAAAATGTCCCCCTCCTCGACAGAGAAATGCTGTTCCTGCTTTAAAAACAAACTCCAAGGTGGGAGATTTCACTTTACAGCTCTGAGGTTCCTCTGCTACGAACTTGTTCCACTACGCATTTCTATCATTCATCTTAAGCACCAAGAGTTCATAAAAACTGATTCCAAGTGGCTTCAACATCTTCAGTCATTGTAAATATCTTCCAGGAAATATAGAATGGCAAACAAAGTAACATCTCAACCCGCTCTGTCTTCCTCCTTCTCTCTGTCTCCAGTAATGGGTTGAATGGGACCATATCCGTATATCCTCTGGAAGGCTCTATGGTTGGGATGATGCCGACCCCGGCCAGTGCCAACTCGCCCACGGCCTTCACCATATTGGACGTTGACCAGAATGCCTACCTGTTTGTAGGAGGAATACTCGGCACTGTCAAGGTATGTCTGTCTCTTCGTCTGTGTCATCAAGAAACCTGTCAGTCGATCTCTAAATTCTCCTCCTTCTGTCTTTTAGAAAGCCGATGCAGTACGATCAACAACGTTCACCGGCTGCATGGGCGAGACCTTCTTGGATGGTAAACCTATTGGACTTTGGAACTACAGAGAGAGACAGGGAGACTGCAAAGGATGTGTTGTCAGGTATACAAACACGTATTCATAAAGTTTTCATATTTTATAAATGCTAGTGCAGTGGCCGTTCAAAACATGCCTGTTCAGAACAGCCGTGAGAGAAGCTACAGGGTGCCTTGAAACTTCAGCCGTCACTTCACTGAACCAATTGTGAGAACTGCAATCGTGGTAAATTATGCCTAATCGTTCATTTAATAGGCAGCATGCAGTACATACTGATTGAGCATGTAGTATGCAGTAGGCCTACCTAGGTATGCAATATCAAACACAGCCGAGGGACTCGCAGTTACATCCGGCCCGGCCCGGCTAGGGGAGTTATTTTGCCTGTTAGTGTTATAAATTAGTGTGGCAAAAACGCACACAGTTAAAGTTACAATGGCAAAGTTGTGCTGTTCCCGTGTAGGCTCTCCGCTAGGGATGCCCCCCCCCCCCGAGAGAGAAAGAGAGAGAGAGAGAGAATGGAATAACAACAGGCCACTTCATTATCTTTGTTACTTTGCAATTTATTTTTGACATTTCCAACTCCTTTGACAGTTGAATGTGAAACGAAGCGATAGCAAAAATGGATTATTTCTTGTCTGTTTTTTTTAGCCCGCAGCCTTCAGATGTTGAGGGGACAGTTCAGCTGGATGGAGAGGGTTACGCCGCAGTGGGACGACCCACCAGGTGGAACCCCAATGTTTCCTCCGTGACCTTTAAGTTCCGCACATTTTCCTCTGAATCTCTGCTCATGTATTTGGCTACTGAAGATATGGTACGTATGCAACATAGTGAAATGGGATGAAACCCACATGATTATATCCCATGTAAATATCAGAACTGATAGCCAGGACTAACTTTTATATTTTAAAGGTACCATCTTTACTCCATGACCGATGGAGAATCAATAAGAATAACGTGTTTTCAAAGCTGCAGAAAGAGAAATCTTTTGAGAGCGATGTCTAGAATGTGCTCTTATAATTTGAAATCCATTTTTAAATTCCATATTCATATTTTATCCACAGTTTAGCCTGTTGGGTAATAAAACATTTAACTCCTGCAATACATGTATAAATAAATATAAAATAAGGACATGTATATTTTTTCAGCCTGTTGATTTAAACGAATTATTGGATTCTTTCCCGCTGCTGTCTCTGTAGAAGGACTTTATGTCCCTGGAGCTGTCAGAGGGCAAGGTGAAGGTGAACTTTGATCTAGGGTCAGGAGTTGGCAGTGCCATATCAGCTAGCCGCCACAATGACGGGCGCTGGAAGTCCCTCACCATGTCAAGAAACAAGAAACAAGGTACACACAACAGCAACAATCCACACTAGGCCACGCTACGGTTGACAAGACAACATCATGAATGAGATTTGATAATCTGAAACCAAATTAGACTAAACTAGTTCAAATTATATTAGTCTAGATTACGTAAAACAATAAGTAAGACATTGGTTCCACATGAAAAGAAAACGATTACAAGCGGTATTCAAAATATGAATGCGTATAATGTGTTTTTTAAGATTAATATGTCAAAGTATATCATCTCTGTCAGCCTGTTCTGTTGTTATTTACGTCACTTTAACTGTTTACAAAGCCACGGTGACCGTAGTGGACATCGACAGTGGTGCTGAGGAGAAGATAGTATCCTCGTCTCAGGGCTCAGCTACTGGTCTGAACCTCAGGGAACATCAGAAGATCTATTTTGGAGGGCTGCCTACCATTGGAAACTACAGGTAAACACACACACACACACACACACACACACACACACACACACACACACA
>NW_022283451.1:0-5631 GCF_004355925.1 Anarrhichthys ocellatus
TAACCAATCGCACCATGGACAGGGAGGGCAGAGGGATTAAACCAGCATAACACGTATACTTGTATCAGCTGTTTGTTGAACAGTAGACAGAGTGTAAAAAGACTGGGTCCCGCTGCACTACAGCATCTATTCACAGGCGCGATCCCACTACTGAGCGGCACGGGGGCTTTGACCTGCTCCGTCTCCGACCTGGGCCGGTGCACCCCTCCTTACGACCTGGTGGTCCCCGGGCTGCCCCAGGAGCACCGTATCGATACCGGACTTAGTGCGGACACCCGATCTTCATAGTCCACTGCAGCTCAGAGCTCCTGAGCTCAAACGATCCTCCAGCCTCAGCCTCTCGGTAACTTGGATAACAGGCGCGCGCCATCGGCACCCGGCGAGAACGCTATTCATTCAGGAAGGTTTGGGCTTTTACAAACGTGACGTCATTATGGTGATAAAGCGGAATAGTGATGAAAACAAAAGCTGCAGCTGCAACGTTGAAGGCTGATCAGCGTCTGTACAATTTACCTCAAACCTTATTTCAATGAAGATCAACACTTGATCTCGTATCTTTAAACATCTGTGTGCTCATTATGAGTTTACTATCATCCACAGTCATGCACAGTTGATGTTTTTCATAATGTCAGCAGATTGCATGATACAATAATTTATATTCACAATCTGAGATTTAAATATAAAGAAGTTAGGCTTGTTCTACCAAAAATGTATACCTGTGCCTTTATTGATGATCTAGGTTATTGATACAGATGTATTGATGCTGATTATTTAACATGATATTTGATGTTTATGGTTAATTTGCAACCTCCTAGTTGTATGCATCATGTATTTACTTATTTATGTCATTTAAGAACTAAACATACCTACACAGAGGAGTGAGCATGTGTTGATCACGAGGCAATAAATAATGACAGTTGTAAAATAAAGAGATGTTTTGTTTATTCTTATTAAACATTATACATAATTATACTATCTCGTTGATTTATTTGTCACACTTAAATCCTGAATTGAATGGTTCAACAGAAGAGGTCAAAGGGTCAAGATGAGAAGATATAATGTTGGTCAAATGCTGTGGTCCAAATATAATGACTTCAGTTTTATTACCATTGAGATACAGAAAGTTTGACTCTACAATATTTTCAATTTGTTTCCTAATCTCACAAGACAAGAGCAAAAACCAGATTCATTGGTTCTCTTTTCTTCTTTGCCACCATGTTACCCGTCTCGTGACCCCTCAGATTAATCTCTGGAGCTCCAGGGGGACGCAGACCATCACATTTGTTACTATTTTGAAAATAGTCAAACTTAAGTTATCACTGATGGTGTTCATTTTAGTTCCACCTCGAAGACAGATTTTAGGTCAGCTTCTGGAATGCACAGAATTAGAACAATTTTATTTCAAAGAGAAAACCATTATTAAAGATTAAAACCTTATTATAGGGAAGGGGATGGTTACTTGGCCAAAGAGGGATGCCCAAAAAAACTGTCCACAGACCTTTTGCTTGATGCATCAGTGGCTGCAGACTGGTATGAACAGCAACAGGACCAGGAAGCTGCAACTATTCTGAAGGTTTCTGCTTTTAGGGAAGTATTAAACTTGTGCTTGACATACAGAACTAGAAAATACCAAAGATTGTCTTTCTTTGCTAATCTAGACATGTGCAGATGTCATTGGATCATATAGAAGTAAATGTGAGCTGCTGCTCTTAGCTAACCTGCTGGTGTACATTTGTTAGTGACCGACATGTAACCTGGGGAACCCGATGGCCCTGTTGCTCAGTGTTACAGGAACAGCAAACTACCCCAATTAATATATTGTTAATTATATAATCAGAGTGTGTCCACATACAATAAATATGACTTATCTCAATGTACATGCACAGAAATAGACATATGGCTTAAAAACAGGTAACAGCGCTAAACAACAATAATTTGATTACTATAAAACAATGTGAGACGTTTTAGAAATGTGAGAGTAGCTGTGCTCTCCATGTTTCATTAATCATTTGTCGAAAAGTGGATTTTTGCTCTATACATGGATAAATTAATATTAAACCATCTGTCGTCAACTAATGTTGCTAACATACTCCCATCGGAGCAGATTTATTTATTTATATTCATTATTTTCTTCTAATGTTATCCTGGTATGTGCTTGCATCATAGACTATATAAGAATGTCTTGCATACGATCATTCTATTGCCTTGACTATTATTTTGAAATAGTCTTACTTCCGGGTTACCTGTCGTGCTTTGCGTCTCTTTTTAAAGAGATTCGCAAAAAACAAAATCGACTCGTTATTTGACTTTGGTTCTTTCGTTTTTGTATTTAGACAACAAAAACTGAAATATGGCTGTGCTTCTCCGTTTTTGGTTTAAAACGAAAAAAATATGGTATGTCTGTATTGTCGTTTTTTCGATTAAACGGTCAAACAGACTATCAAGACGTACACGGACCGTTAATGCTGAAATAATGTAATTAATTACACCACATCATGTATTGTGGGATGTCATTGTGGAAGAACTACATCAACCACAATGCCTAGCCAACGATGACGTCGGGGAAACACACCTCCTACTGTGATTGGCTGAAGCGGTGTAACCCTCCTGCTGTATGCTTGAAGGTGAAGTAGGTGCAAGTGTGTGAATCTCACAGTCCAGAATGTCATCCAGTGGACTTTTAACCATGCGCACGCAATTTTGTAAACGCCTGGTAAGTGAAAGCGTGTAAAAAATATTCGTTTGGGTTCGTCTGTTATACTGCAGAGGAATGCTGTAATGACGGTCTGTCTGGAAACACCAGGCCCCGGTGGTTCACTTACAACAGCTCAGCTAACCTTTTTGTGTCGTCCTTGACCAAAGTAATTAAACAGCTTGAACACACCTGAGAACTCAAAGTGTCTCGAGCGCTTTACTGTTCTAATGTCACAGCTTTTCTCAACGGTGTTACGAAGTCTGCTTCTCTACAAACTAAAGATATCAACAAGTAAAGCAACAATAGTAGCTAGCTTAACTGACTATATCCGAAGCCCAAACGAGAGTCTTTTTAACGGGTGACGGGTACAGGTTTGACCGACACGACACCTAACGTTACCTTAAATATCACTTGTACTGTGTTTACTCTGCTAACGCCAGCTGTTTGTGTGCGCCCTTGTTATTAGCATAGCTAACCTATTTCTGACGCTTCTCTCACGTTACTTGCTTGAGTTAAAACTGAATTTGGCCCAGAATGATATCAAGGCGCTTCAGGTTGAACAGCAGACTTTACTGGAACGTGTGACGATGAGATAGATGCTTTATCCCCATCTTTGTCCTGCCATTGTAGGCTCACAGGTACCTCTCAAGAACCTACACGTCTCGCCCTTCGCTCAATGTGAGTACGGTAACTTTTATAACCTCATCACAATTAAATGTTAGGACTGCACACTTATAGTGCAGACTTAATAATGCCTGGTTTCAGGAAGTTGTCATCGTCAGTGCAGTCCGCACTCCAATGGGGTCCTTCAGAGGCAGCCTGGCAGCGGTGCCAGCCACCAGACTGGGCTCCATCGCCATTAAGGGAGCCATAGACAAAGCAGGTGAGTTGGTTGCTTGGTTCACTTTGTTCTGAGAAAACTGTTCGCTTTCATTTAGGCCTTGATGTAATGTCAGCTGATCGTGTTCAGTGATGTGTGTGTGCATGCATAGCTGAGCTAATACACCAGATGTAGCAGATCACCTGTATACATGAGTAGGTGGAGTGCTGCATCAAAGAGAAGATAGCTCTGTGTATATTTAGTGAGTTGACTTTATGTTCCTGGTGTGTAGGAATCGCTCCTGAGGAGGTGAAGGAAGTCTACATGGGCAACGTGCTTCAGGCAGGAGAAGGCCAGGCCCCCACAAGACAAGCCTTGCTTGGAGCAGGTATGACTCTACCAGTATATTGTCACCTTCATTCCAAAGATTCTCATCATGATGTATATTGTTGTCTAGATATGAAATTACCTATATCGGGAAAGAAGATTGTGACCATATCTCCCAGCCTTATCTGTGAGCAGCTAATTTACATTCATAACCTGAAAGCTGCACTTCATTCATGCATGACCGAGGCTGTGATATATGAAAACACAAAGCGTGCAGCTCCAAGGTGACGCAAGGTCTATCTCCAGCAGCTTAGAGAGACCATATAAGAGGTTACAGGAAGGTTGGAAGCTAACGTGACCTACATATTAGAAACATTACTGCATGATTGACGGTTTACTCTGAAATATTATAACACCGTTGTCAAATATGCAGTTCCCCTGTGCAAATGCATAACTGAGTGAAGGTCAAGATAATATAAGTTTTATCTATTTATTTTTTGCCGATTCAAATATGTCTGGTTGTATCTTTAGGCTTGACCCTCGGCACTCCAGCAACCACCATCAACAAAGTCTGTGCCTCCGGAATGAAGTCCATCATGATGGCAGCTCAGAGTCTAATGTGTGGACACCAGGTAGCATTAGCATTGAATACGCTCTCTCTTCTGCTCGCTCGAGTGCAAATAAAAACACGAATCTGATCCCTGGCAAGATCCAGGAAAACTTTGTTGTGACCAAAAACAAGTTTTGTTTGCACATTGTTACAGTATGGTCATCATAGACTACACATCTTTCAGTTCTTTGACAGAGTTTCTGTAATTAACAAATCCTGTGGAAGTGAACTTCTAATACCAATAGACTGTAGATGTTGCTGCATATAAGCGTGTGGCTGTCTGTGTGATTTAAGGACGTGATGGTGGCAGGAGGCATGGAGAGCATGTCCAACGTACCTTATGTGATGTCCAGAGATACCCCGACATACGGAGGAGTGAGGATGGAAGACCTCATTGTCAAGGATGGACTCACTGACGTCTACAACAAATTCCACATGGTAACTATCAAGCTCCATCAAGCTAATATCACCATGTCATATATTTCAATTTTTCTTGGAGATGACGTTTGAATGCAGAGGAAATTATATATATGTATGTATGTATGTGTGTATATGTGTGTATATGTATATATATATATATATATATATATATATATATATATATATGTATGTTATAGTTATAGTGAGTAAAATAGTATATAAAGTGACTCTTGCTTCTGTAATTGGATGCAATTGTGGTTGAAAAGGAGTTCGGTTTAGACCCGATGCAGGAGGTGACCATGGAATCAAATTCAAAGATTGTGTATAAGTAAAGGACAGATTTATTTGTGTTTTATTTCATTGGGAAGCTTTGTTCAAAACTCTGAAATATTGGTACAATTTATTTAAAAAAAAAAAAAATATATATATATTTTTGCTTTAACTTGTATTTTTTTTAAAAATTATTTTCTTGTATATTTACATGAGACATTTGTGAAAGATGAAAATTAGTCTTTACTTATCAGTTGTTTATTTTTAAATGTAAATTGATATATACAGCGGGTAAAATAAGTATTGTACACGTCACCATTTTTCTCAGTAAATATATTTCTGAAGGTGCTGTTGACATGAACTTTTCACCAGATGTCGGTAACAACCCAACTAATCCATACATACAAAGAACCAAACAAATAAGTTCAAAAATGAAGTTATATGCAATAAAATGGAATGACAGGGAAAAAGTATTGAACACGCTTACTG
>NW_022283452.1:0-5631 GCF_004355925.1 Anarrhichthys ocellatus
CTTTCTAAGCCACACACACACACACACACACACACACACACACACACTCGGCCTACACACACTCCCAAAGTGATTTGTCTAATATGAGAATAATTAATTCTTCTTGACACATCACTCACTAACACCCTTATAAACATAGCACACTGCTGTTTTAAGGTACCACTGATAATCCCTAAGTGTGCGTGTGTGTGGGTATGTATTTTATGCATATATGTGTGTGTGTGTGTGTGTCCTAGGGAGCAGCAGCAATTAACAACAAGTTGATGTTGCTATCTGCTTTAGCCTGATTTCCCCTGAGAAATCACTGCTTTGCTTCATCTGACTGGGAAGTCTTGAACGCGCATGCAAGCGTGTGTGTGTGTGTGTGTGTGTGTGTGTGTGTGTGTCTCACTAATATTCTCTAATAGGGAAGAATTCAGTATGAATAGTAATGCTCTATTTGTGTGTGTGTGTGTGTTTGCGCGTGCACCTCCACCATTTCACTAATAGTGTGTTGTGCCAGTTGAATAACGACGACGCTGCCCTGTGATCTGTGCTAATGAATAATCGTCATTACCCTGGAGAGACTAGAAAGATAAGTGTGTGTAGTTATGTGTGCGTATATGTGTCATTTGTGTCTTCAAATGCGACTCCCTAATAATCTCTAATTGTGCATAATACTATATGAATAATAATGTCTGTGTGTGAATGTGTACTTCAAAGACAATATCCAGATGAGAGCATACGCTAAAAATTCTCTTATTAATTTTTTTGGGGCTCATACGTAAGTAATACGACCGTTAATCAAAATACAGCAAGATCCTGCGAAAATTCACTCGTAGAGACAGATAGAGGAAACGTCAGTCTTTGTACCCTCAGAATAGACCAGAGCGAGGTGTGAAGTCGCTCCACCATTCACTCATTCACTCATTCAATGATAAATACTCTATAGGATTCTCTGTTGTAAGTAATCTCAATTGAAATTTTTGGGTACCTATTAATCATCATCGTTTCGCATCACTGCCGACAGTGTTGCGTAACTCGTGTTCTCTCATCTCAGGAGCAAATGCAAGAGTTGCATGCAGAGAAAACAAGAAATGATTATGTGTTTTATTTATTGCATTATTTAAAGTAAATGTTGCACAATCCATTCTTTGCTTATCTGGACACAGACTGTAATCACACCTGATGGCCAGAGGTGTATCTGACGACCTCTGTTTGAGATTTGTGAGGATGATCAGTATGCATAACTTGCCTGAATACAAACTTAAACTTGTCATGGTTAATCCGCTATCTGATTACAGAGCATTTATAATGCTCATTGTTGTCGGACTGAAAAGCTAGGAGACAACCGGGGGTTAAAATGGGATTTGGCATGTGTGGGGAACCCTAACAGCCAATCCACATACATAGAAAGCGTTTTCAGAAGCGCCATTTAACTTCTGTCACTCGCATGTCTCGTGGAACAAATAGGCTTCCTTTAATAAAATGTATCACCACAGTTGGGGGGGCAGGATTTATATTAAGGTGCGCTGGCCCCCTTTAAAACCACAAATATCCTGTTGTATATGTGTTTTGTGTTTCACCACAGGCAGGTTCCCCTCACTCCCTACGGTGGGCGAGGAAATATAATCAATAAGTCAATACATGCTACTGTAGATTTGTTGATTTCTGGGTTTACAGAAGACCGAGTCTTCCTCACGTCTCGCTTACGTTTCGCTTCCAGTGCTTATTCCTGTATGATCCGCGGGTGTATTGGTGCAGCGGGGCCAAATTACTGTCTGATTTGTTGAGTGAGCATCTCGATGCCATAAGCCTGGAAGGAACAACCACACTGCAGCACAAAAAAAATGAACTCACTTGACATCCTAATGTATGAAACTGCCATCAGATATATTTACTTATTAATAGAAGGTGCCAGAACGCCGCTCTTGATCGTTCAGGCCCACTTTAAGCCCCCCGGCGGCAACTAAATGAAACTTTGATTGTGGGTAGTGGGCAAATTTACTGCTGACAAAACTACTTTGACCAGCTTTTCAGCCCAACTCCAATTCAATTTCTCGTTTGTGCAATGACCACCATCACAAAGTGTTGGATTGCTTCAGAAATGTCCTCCATGTTATTTTCCCGATAGCATTTAAAGGGTAACTTCCCTGATTTTACACATGTAAGACAGTGATTTTGAACCTACGTAAACTAGGGACTTAAAGTCAGGACATTTAATCCGTCTCTTTCAGGACCCCCAACTTAATAGCAGTGCAGCACAAAATTCATGGAGTACCCATTAAATACATTTGAAAACCCACGCTATACATGTATATACATCTGTATATATACGATGGCCTTGTGGTGGCCAATTACATGTTTAACTGAAGTAATCTGGTTTAAAATTAGATGATACAATACAACAAACCGTCTTCATTTCTCGTCTTCATTTCTCTCTCCTCCTCCTCTCTCCTTCCTTTCTCACTTCAATTCCTTGTTGACATGATGACTTATTACAAGCAATATACTGCACAATGCCATATTTCAAAAACAGATAATATACAGTGCATTGAGCATATGTCTTCTGTGTGTCTCAGGTTGATTTCCTTGCCTTAGAGATGCGTAAGGGGAAGGTGAATTTCCTCTGGGACGTGGGTTCAGGTGTGGGGAGGGTGGAATATCCTCATCACACCATCCATGATGGGAACTGGCACAGAATAGAAGCGTCTCGGTAAGAAGTTAGCACACACACACACACACATACATACACATGCTTTGTGTCTCTGACACATATACAGTGTTTTTCATTCAAAGCCCTTTTCCTTGCAAACTCTCCGGACTAAAATGTTTTTTAATATTATTACTTTTTTATTATTATTTTGTGGTGTGGCACTGATGTTCGATATCAAATATTTAAGAAAAGGACTAATATATATATTCCTAACCTTCACTACAACTTAATCCAAACGACAACAACCGATAGCGTCAGCAAACATAACCCAACAACCACAGCACATCATTTCATTCATGCTGCGGTGGGAAACATGTAGTTTCACTTGGGAAATGCAGCCTTGACAGTGTGGCACATCATTACATAGATACAGTGTAATCTAGATCTAGTTTTTCTCTGTGAAAGCTTAATTGGTGCTGTATACAGGCCATCCTACACCAGAGCCCTTCACACCAAGCAGACGTCCCACCTGCATCATATATTACCAATGCGCGAGATTTCCCAAATGTGTTTTCCAATGGGATCACACAGACAATAAGTCTTAAAAATGTCCCCCTCCTCGACAGAGAAATGCTGTTCCTGCTTTAAAAACAAACTCCAAGGTGGGAGATTTCACTTTACAGCTCTGAGGTTCCTCTGCTACGAACTTGTTCCACTACGCATTTCTATCATTCATCTTAAGCACCAAGAGTTCATAAAAACTGATTCCAAGTGGCTTCAACATCTTCAGTCATTGTAAATATCTTCCAGGAAATATAGAATGGCAAACAAAGTAACATCTCAACCCGCTCTGTCTTCCTCCTTCTCTCTGTCTCCAGTAATGGGTTGAATGGGACCATATCCGTATATCCTCTGGAAGGCTCTATGGTTGGGATGATGCCGACCCCGGCCAGTGCCAACTCGCCCACGGCCTTCACCATATTGGACGTTGACCAGAATGCCTACCTGTTTGTAGGAGGAATACTCGGCACTGTCAAGGTATGTCTGTCTCTTCGTCTGTGTCATCAAGAAACCTGTCAGTCGATCTCTAAATTCTCCTCCTTCTGTCTTTTAGAAAGCCGATGCAGTACGATCAACAACGTTCACCGGCTGCATGGGCGAGACCTTCTTGGATGGTAAACCTATTGGACTTTGGAACTACAGAGAGAGACAGGGAGACTGCAAAGGATGTGTTGTCAGGTATACAAACACGTATTCATAAAGTTTTCATATTTTATAAATGCTAGTGCAGTGGCCGTTCAAAACATGCCTGTTCAGAACAGCCGTGAGAGAAGCTACAGGGTGCCTTGAAACTTCAGCCGTCACTTCACTGAACCAATTGTGAGAACTGCAATCGTGGTAAATTATGCCTAATCGTTCATTTAATAGGCAGCATGCAGTACATACTGATTGAGCATGTAGTATGCAGTAGGCCTACCTAGGTATGCAATATCAAACACAGCCGAGGGACTCGCAGTTACATCCGGCCCGGCCCGGCTAGGGGAGTTATTTTGCCTGTTAGTGTTATAAATTAGTGTGGCAAAAACGCACACAGTTAAAGTTACAATGGCAAAGTTGTGCTGTTCCCGTGTAGGCTCTCCGCTAGGGATGCCCCCCCCCCCCGAGAGAGAAAGAGAGAGAGAGAGAGAATGGAATAACAACAGGCCACTTCATTATCTTTGTTACTTTGCAATTTATTTTTGACATTTCCAACTCCTTTGACAGTTGAATGTGAAACGAAGCGATAGCAAAAATGGATTATTTCTTGTCTGTTTTTTTTAGCCCGCAGCCTTCAGATGTTGAGGGGACAGTTCAGCTGGATGGAGAGGGTTACGCCGCAGTGGGACGACCCACCAGGTGGAACCCCAATGTTTCCTCCGTGACCTTTAAGTTCCGCACATTTTCCTCTGAATCTCTGCTCATGTATTTGGCTACTGAAGATATGGTACGTATGCAACATAGTGAAATGGGATGAAACCCACATGATTATATCCCATGTAAATATCAGAACTGATAGCCAGGACTAACTTTTATATTTTAAAGGTACCATCTTTACTCCATGACCGATGGAGAATCAATAAGAATAACGTGTTTTCAAAGCTGCAGAAAGAGAAATCTTTTGAGAGCGATGTCTAGAATGTGCTCTTATAATTTGAAATCCATTTTTAAATTCCATATTCATATTTTATCCACAGTTTAGCCTGTTGGGTAATAAAACATTTAACTCCTGCAATACATGTATAAATAAATATAAAATAAGGACATGTATATTTTTTCAGCCTGTTGATTTAAACGAATTATTGGATTCTTTCCCGCTGCTGTCTCTGTAGAAGGACTTTATGTCCCTGGAGCTGTCAGAGGGCAAGGTGAAGGTGAACTTTGATCTAGGGTCAGGAGTTGGCAGTGCCATATCAGCTAGCCGCCACAATGACGGGCGCTGGAAGTCCCTCACCATGTCAAGAAACAAGAAACAAGGTACACACAACAGCAACAATCCACACTAGGCCACGCTACGGTTGACAAGACAACATCATGAATGAGATTTGATAATCTGAAACCAAATTAGACTAAACTAGTTCAAATTATATTAGTCTAGATTACGTAAAACAATAAGTAAGACATTGGTTCCACATGAAAAGAAAACGATTACAAGCGGTATTCAAAATATGAATGCGTATAATGTGTTTTTTAAGATTAATATGTCAAAGTATATCATCTCTGTCAGCCTGTTCTGTTGTTATTTACGTCACTTTAACTGTTTACAAAGCCACGGTGACCGTAGTGGACATCGACAGTGGTGCTGAGGAGAAGATAGTATCCTCGTCTCAGGGCTCAGCTACTGGTCTGAACCTCAGGGAACATCAGAAGATCTATTTTGGAGGGCTGCCTACCATTGGAAACTACAGGTAAACACACACACACACACACACACACACACACACACACACACACACACA
>NW_022283453.1:0-5575 GCF_004355925.1 Anarrhichthys ocellatus
ATTTTGTTTTATTGTTTGACATTAAAACCGTTTCCCAGCAGCTCTTTGTAACGATAAACATGCTTTTTAGCTCTGTAGCACATTTTGTTAATAATCTTCTCGGGTATGAAACGTTCGATGTGGTTCCTTGACTATTAAAATAAAGAAGCTGATGTTGTCTCTCCATCGTTTCCTCTGCAGGTCGGTTGACGTGGCTCGTTTACATTATCGGGGCCGTGATCGGTGGACGGGTGTCGTTCGCCAGCACAGACGAGCAGGACGCCATGGATGGAGAGTTAGTCTGTCGGTAAGAACTCAGGGAAACATCTCGATTAGAGGAAATAATGCAAGAAAAACAAACTGTTTATCTGTTTATATATTTAGTTTGGGAAAAATGGAAAATACTGTAAAATGCTGCGACAGCAATCTGACGGGATCAGCCTTTAATTTCTCATTTAGCCATAAAACGTCTTTATTTTCGTGGACAGAAAAGTAATCTGCAACTATTTTGATCAAAATTACCCAGCATTCCTTCTGTTTATGTTCTCACCTTTGAGGACTGATTATTTTAGGGTTTTATGTTAAGTTAGACAAAATAAGCAATTTGAAGACATCAGCTTGAGTTTATCTAAACAAGCTAAATACATTTTATACGTTTATAAGTCATATGAAGGGTTGAAATAAGTTGCCTACAGGTCAGTTATTGATCTTATTGAATTCCATATTGAGATTTAAATGTGTTCTCAAAATATATGAGAACATTATATAATAAAATGTCCAAGTCGCCAGCATAGAAATGCACTTTTTCACCAGAAACACTTGGCAGGTCAAACATTAAGGGGCCAAGAACGCTCCCCTGTGGGACGCCACATTGATTTCTGCATAAATTAGTCTGTCTTGATTTCCTGAAACCTGCCAGGAAAATACGAACCAGACTTCAATAATTAATGAGCTGATGAAGCAGCTTGTGAACCACTTTTTCCAGCACTCTGGTATGCTGTGATGTAAACACTGATAACATATGCATACCTGCAAACTTGTCACTTTTTGGTGAAATTCACCGTTTTGAATCAAAAATATATCATCCACGTGAATCGTGTAGATCCATAGAGTTTTTTTTTGGGGGGCGGTCAACTGGCCAGCTGGCCAGCCAGCATTTCTCAGATTGGAGTGAGACGAGGAGAAAATGTGATATCGTGATCTTCGCAATAGAACATCTTTGATGTGTCGAGTCTTGGCCAATCAGCGTTCAGATGTCTACAGCTTCTTCATTTCCCTCCGTTACAGTTTAAGTTACGTTATTTTCCGTTACCGTTCAGACTTGCTGTGTTAAGTTAACGTCCACTGCATGCAAAACTTTGTCGACTGTTAACGTTCGTCATTATCACGATTTAGGAGGAAAAAACGTAACTTGATGAAACATGAAGCCCCCCCGTGTTCCGGTTCAGTTCACGCGGACACTCATTAACGTTAAACCCAAACACCGGCGCATCTGGTTGCAGGTTGTTTTTTTTTTTAACTCAAAGTAGAATGAGGATGATTTCGTGGTCAGAATAACTTTCATGACCACGAAACATGAGGCCCAGATACTGATGAGGTGATGAGGTCAAAGAGCTTCAGGGAGAGGAGGCTGGTTGTGTAGCGCAGCTTGATGCAGGGCTGAGATGTGAGTGGAGCTGGGCCTGGATAAAGGTGGAGCTGGGCCTGGATAAAGGTGGAGGTCTAAACAGACGTGAGTACAGCTTCTCGCTGTCGGTGTTTTGAATACATTGATAAGGCAGGCTATGCTACATGCAGCCTCTGCTCCAAGGCACATGACCTCTCATCACACTGTTCACTGTAATGACCACAGCCAGTGTACCAACAGTCCCAACAGTCCCACATTGCTCTCAAGAACCCTGAAGTAATGAGAGGGTTAAGGAGCCTGTACCTTCATTTCAGCAGGTTGCTAATGCAGAGGTGTGTATAGATCACAGCTATTATTTTACTCTTGATAAGCTACTTTAGCCAGAGTAGATTATCATTTTCATTTAAATAATTGAACTGGATTGAATGCATATTAATTGCAAATAGAAGATAGGCCACAAAACAAAAACAGCTGTACAGTAACAGTGGAAGTTAATATGAAGCCATACAGTAACAGGGCTCAATGAAAACGAATCACTATTTGTACAGGCGATGCTTCTCGCTACTCTTGCTATCTTTGTTTTTATTTGACCAAAACTTTTGAAAATAAGACCTCGGTCTCTATGGATTTTGTCTAAATACAGGTTAATATTAATAATAGAGCTGAAATAGTGATTAATAACTGAATAATAAATTTGTTTTTTGCATAAAGTAAATGTCTTATCACTTAATTTTCTCAGAGTACACCAGAATGCTACATTTTAAACCTCATACTTAAAATAAAATTCTCGGAGGAGCACCCCCCGACAGGGTTTCGGGCTTGTCACCTTTTTCACCTCTCATGAGTTTGCAGGTATGATATGTGTGTTTGTGTTCACAACTCAGGGTGCTCCAGCTCATGAACCTCACTGACTCTCGGCTCGCTCAGGCCGGCAACGAGAGGCTGGAGCTGGCTATGCTCAGCTTCTTTGAGCAGTTCAGGAAGATCTACATCGGAGACCAGGTGCAGAAATCATCAAAGGTAAACAGTGTGTAACATGTGAGGAGGTAACCCGACTCTGTGTAACGGGGGCCACGTTGAGCTGCTCTTTTGTTCTGGTTTCTGCTTACTGCAGCACTTTCTATAGAGACACAGTCTCCTATTGGACTGTTGTGGTTAAAGGTATTGACGGAGTCTGTTCTCTTTGTTCGGAGCAGAAACTGCACATGTGAACGTCCCAGATAAGTGTTGTAGTGTAGAAACTGTAGTGAGTCTGGTTTGGTGTTTAGTAGACGATGTGTTTGTGAACATGTAGCTGCTTCAGTGTTACAACAGAAACCTCAGTTATCTGTAACTGCAGCTTCTGTTTGTTCACTGCCGACTCAGCGTCGTAGCTACTCTGGCCCCCGTTATACAGACCGGCTTTAGTGGGTGTTTAGTGGGTCTTTAGTGAGTGTTTAGTGGGTGTTTAGTGAGTCCTAAGCAGGTCTTTATCGAGTCTTCGTGGTCTCAGGTCCTGCTTTTTTCTTCAGCTCTGATGATTCGTTTTTGGTTAACGATCAGGAGACCAGACCAGTCTCAGACTTTCAGGTTGTTTTGATGGTTCTGGTTCTCCGAGTCGACCACAGCTTCTCATCTACCAAACACAAACATGAAACCTCCAGGTTGTAAAACACAGAGGAAACACAAAGCAGAACCTAAAACCACAAAGGTTCTTTAAGGTGATGGAAGCTCCAGCTTACAGGTTAAGTCTTTCTGAGTTCCTTTAGAGAAGTGAATCACTGGAAACACAGTACTGGAGGTCTGGGCCCTACTTCCTGTCAGCTTAACCCCCTCAGTTCTCTAGAGCAGGGGGCCTCTTTGTCTCCTACAGACCTCCTCATGCTTCACTTCACTCTGTCCCTCCGATGATCACTAAAGCTCCTCTGGATTTACTGAATCACTATAAAAACACGAGTCACGTCACGGAACTACAACGTGATGCTATTGATCCATGATAAACAGCTGTGAAGGTCATTTACTAATCAAAGTCTGGGGGAGAAAACACAAATATAAGTTTACAGGTTTAATGGACAAAAAAACTAAACCAGTGCATCTCTAGAGCTCATGAAAGTATCAATGTGTTTTATTTGCAGCTTTATCGACGACTATCAGAAGTTCTGGGGTTGAATGACGAGACGATGGTCCTCAGTGTCTTTATAGGGAAAATGTGAGTAATAAACATGATTTAAATGTTTATCACTAATCATTCTAACCTGTAATTTAAACAGGAAGTCTCTTCTTTATGATACATTCTGTGTGTGGGATCCTAAACAACCTTTTGTCTCTTTCAGCATCACAAACCTGAAGTACTGGGGCCAGTGTGAACCGATCACCTCCAAGACCCTCCAACTACTGAACGACCTCTCGTTAGGATATCCTTTAGACCACTGTTCACCTGAACACACACACATTCACACACACACACACAACTAATAGTGTGCTGCAGATCTACATCCCTCATGAGTCTGTAGGTCTGAGAGGAAACGGGACTTTAAAATATGAAATGTCCTCTGTAATGATTTCCTATTTCCTCCATGACTTCCTGTTGCTGTCCGTTTACTCCATGACTTCCTGTTGCTGTCCGTTTACTCCATGACTTCCTGTTGCTGTCCGTTTGCTCCTTGACTTCCTGTTTCCGTCCATTTCCTCCTTGACTTCCTGTTTCCGTCCATTTCCTCCATGACCTCCTGTTTCTGTCCATTTCCTCCATGACCTCCTGTTTCCGTCTGTTTCTGTCCATTTTCTCCATGACCTCCTGTTTCTGTCCATTTTCTCCATGACCTCCTGTTTCTGTCCATTTCCTCTATGACCTCCTGTTTCTGTCCATTTCCTCTATGACTTCCTGTTTCTGTTCATTTCCTCTGACTTCCTGTTTCTGTTCATTTCCTCTGACTTCCTGTTTCTGTTTATTTCCTCCATGACCTCCTGTTTCCGTCCGTTTCCTCCATGACCTCCTGTTTCCGTCCGTTTCCTCCATGACCTCCTGTTTCCGTCCGTTTCCTCCATGACCTCCTGTTTCCTCCATGACCTCCTGTTTCTGTCCGTTTCCTCCATGACTTCCTGATCTGTCCATTTCCTCCTTGACTTCCTGTTTGCTCCTTGACTTCCTGTTCCACGTACAGCAGCGTGAGGAAGCTGGTGAAACTCAGCGCGGTGCAGTTCATGTTGAACAACCACACAGTGAGTCTTCTTCTCATCACCTCTGGTTCTTAAATACACTCACCGGCCACTTTATTAGTTACACCTCGCTAGTACCGGGTTGGACCCTTTTGTCTTCAGAACTGCCTTAATTCTTCGTAGCAGAGATTCAACAAGGTGTTGGAAACATTCCTCACACATTTTGCTCCATATTGACATGATAGCATCACGCAGTTGCTGCAGATTTGTCGGCTGCCCATCCATGATGAGAATCTCTCTATCTGTTGGATTGAGGTGTGGTGGCTGTGGAGGCCGTTGGAGTACAGTGAGCTCGTCATGTTCAAGAAAGCAGTTTGAGATGCTTTGAGCTTTGTGACATGGTGCACTATCCTGCTGGAGGTAGCATCAGAAGATGGTCCACTGTGCTCATAAAGGGATGAACACGGTCAGCAACAATACTCAGGTAGGCCGTGGCGTTTAAACAATGCTCAATTGGTACTGAGAGGCCCAAAGTGTGCCGAGAAAATATCCCCCCCACCATTACACCAGCAGCCCGAACCGTCAGCAGTTTTTGAAATACTCCAACCAGCCCGTCTGTCCCCAACAACCATGCCACGTTCAAAGTCTCCTGATGCTCACTTTGAACTTCAGCAAGTCGTCTTCACCACGTCTAGAGGCCTAAATGCATTGAGCTGCTGCCATGTGATTGGCTGATTCGCTATTTGTGTTAACAAGCAATTGAACAGGTGTGCCTAATAAAGTGGTGTGTGTGTGTGTGTGTGTGTGTGTGTGTGTGTGTGTGTGTGTGTG
>NW_022283454.1:0-5628 GCF_004355925.1 Anarrhichthys ocellatus
ACCATTATGTTACATTTTTACTGGAGGAGGAGGAGGAGGAGGAGGAGACGCTGCTGCCGGGAGCTGAGCTCTCCTCCTCCCTCCGGAGCTCCGACTGCAGGTCCAAGGCTGCAGGTGAAGCCGGATCTGGTTCTGTCCACGGTGGACTGGTTTCTGCTGGAGGATCTGGGTCTGTCCACGGTGGACTGGTCTCTGCAGGAGGATCTGGGTCTGTCCACGGTGGACCGGTCTCTGCTGGAGGATCTGGGTCTGTCCACGGTGGACCGGTCTCTGCTGGAGGATCTGGGTCTGTCCACGGTGGACTGGTCTCTGCAGGAGGATCTGGGTCTGTCCACGGTGGACCGGTCTCTGCTGGAGGCCCCGCTGTCACTCTTAACACGTTTTGAGGACACATTTCGGAGTCAATCATCGCTGAAGCATGTGTCATAATGCATGTTTACCACCTGCATGCATGAGCAGAGATAATCACACAAACATGCAGTTTGCGGCAACTGTGTGTTTATGTGTCTCTCAGTTCGGTATCTCATAGGAGACACATGACTCGTGGAGTATGTCACAACATTTAATTCAGAGCTGTGAATAACCCGTGCGGTTGCTATCCACCTGACTGTGGTTGTCTTTACACTGCTGTCCTCTTTTTGAAATGTCTTTCCTGTGTGTCTCTGTCTGTGTTTGTCTTGTGGTTCTTCTTTACTTTGTCTGTCTCTTCATCTGCGTTTTGCAATCAGTTTCGCTCAGATGGTGTCACACTCTTGGAGGCGGCATTGAGATATAATGATCTTTATTAACATATTCATACAGTCACCTCTTTATATTAAATATGCTCATCAGAGATCCCAGGTCTTCACAAAATCACATGTATAGACATTATAATAAAGGAATATGATCTTCTATTCCTCATTTTAGTGAAGCATGTTAGCATGCTAATATGTGCTAATCAGCACTAAACAAAGGGTAGAGCTGACACTGATGGCCATGCCATTGGTTCTGCAGATATTAGCAATGAACCAAAGTATTAAAAAAATTAATAAATGACCGTATGTACCAAATTTCATGGCAATCCATCTGAAAATTGAGATAATTCAGTCTGGAACACCGACTAACGACGTGACTGACAGTACAAGTCCACACCGCTAACACATTTATACTAGAATATTTTATTTGTTGCCATTTCTCGACTTGGTTTCTTCTCCAGTTTTATTTTTTTGCATGTTTTTGTGACATATACAAAAATTGTGATGACACTGAATCCACAAAGATGTGCACGTTGACCACTGGACCTGATGGTGGGCATGGTAGCCCCTGCCATCAGTGTATGAACGATAAGTAGTGTGAAAGCGCTATACAAGTACAGTCCATTTACCAATGACGGCTCTAAAATGCTCAATATGTTTAGATATAATTTACTAATGTGTGGAGAGGGTAGGGTTTCTATATGCTGTTGTTTTTCGGGTGTGGTTGTTCCAGGGATCTCCTGAAGCAGCAGACGGGTACCGGTTGGCTAGAAGGGCTGCAAGCAAGAACCCGAGTGTTGGAGGAGTTTGGGGAGAAGGAGAAGGACGTTTGTTTGACTTCAAGTAAGTTCTGGTAAACCGATGACCCTGGAGGGGAAAGCAGAGCTTGACTAAGGCTGTGTTCAGCAGAACTGTGGACCCGGACTGGATATAAAGTCGAGCAGTGGAAAGAGCTCTTTGAGGAACTCCTGAAACCAACCAACATGTTCCTTGTGGAGGAGGCAGAGTCTGAAGTCACAGAAGAAGACTTATCAATACCCCTGGCAGAGGTGAAAAAAACCTCAGAGAAGGTGTGGATAAGTTTCTCCCTGAGATGCTGAAGGCGGACGTTAATGGGTTGTCTTGGCTGACACGCGTCTTCAGTGTCACATGGAGGTCGTGGACAGTGTCTGTGGAGTGGCAGACCAGGGCAGTGGTTCCCATTTCTAAAAATAGGTGGAATGCCTGCTCATCCTTCCCGAGAAAGTTTGTTATAGGATCCAACTGACTGTCGAACCTCAGATCCAGGAGGAGCAATGCTGATTGCAATGCAGTGTTACCTCGGGAGTCTCGAGGGGGGTACCGGGGTCATTGCAGCGAGTCATCTGGTCCTTGCATAACCAAACTTAGAGCTGTGTCGGTTTATTCATCACGAAGTCTAACACGTTTCCAGAGGGTGTTGGTGTCCGCCAGGGTTGTCCTTTGTCACCAATTGTGCTTGTGGTTTTATGGACAGGGTCTGAAGGGGCAGCGGGGCGGAGGAGAATGACCTGTTTGGCGGTTTGCATTGCTGCATTTTGCAGACGATGTGGTTCTGTCGGGCCCATCAGACAGTGACGCCAAACACTGTGGTGGTTTGCAGTTATGATGAGGTACCTCCAAGTCTGAGACCATGGCTCTCTGCCGGAAAAAGCTGGATTGTGCCGTCTGGGTAATGAGTGAGGAGCTGCACCAAGCTGAGGAGTTTAGGTGTTTCGGGTTCTTCTTCACAAGTCAGGGTGAATTGGAGGGTCAGATGGGTCGGAGTGATGTGGAGGTTCAGAACTGTGACTTCATGCTCAGGACGTACACAGTTATCTACACACAACACACAGGACAGATCTGCACCACATCTTCTCTTGTGCAAAGCTGTGAAGTTGGTTGTATTGAAAATCACATAATTTCTCAGTCTGCTCTGAATCAGAGCTCGTGGTGTTGTGACATGTTCAGGGAGGTCTTATCCAACCGGATCGAGGTGTTCATGAACGCACAGTAAACTGTCTGCATCCTGAAATGCTCACGTAAACACAATACATACAAGAAGACATCAGATTTCATGTTTTGCTTTATTTCTGAAGAACTGTCACACATACGTACATTTACAGTTTTATTTACCACCAGATATGACTGAGTATTACACACAAAGTACATTCAACTCTTTGTATTTGTAGTTCTACTTGTTAACAAGTGAACGTTGTTTCTTTTCCTTAATGTAAGTGTGTTATTTCATTTACAGATTAAGTGAAATGCTTTTATCATATAAAACGTGAATAAATCTATTCAAGTAACTCACGATCTATAATCTAATTGTCTTTTCGATGGCGAAGAAAATAAGAAACACATTATATTCCAACATATTTCCAGTGCTTCAACCAGTTAGTGTCATGTGATAATACACAAGTCCAACAGTCCCCTTCAGTGAGCTCCATCAGAGGGCTGCCATCTTGTGGTATAAATATTCAATAACATGACACAGCAGTTCAACTGTTATTAGAAAGCCTCAACAGCAGTGACGGTGAGGTAACACACACTGAGTGCAACACCACTGCTGTCTTTTAGGAGACAGAACGGTTTATCTTCAAGCTTTTAGAGTTTTGCTGTAAGTTGCTTCTTTTCTCAAAGACCCACCAGGATCTTCCTGCAGACGTTCTAAAATGTCCATTTGTGACCCTTTAAGTTCTGATTGGACGAGTCAACCAGTGACATTGTGATTGTTTCATAAGTGACAGAAGGTAATAGTCAGACTCAAGATCTGTAGGTTACTATATAACCGTTGTTCTCTGAGTGAAGAGACTCTCTCTCCACCCAGCTGCATGTTCCATATGTATAAGGGGTCACCTGACAGATGACAGGGATTATTATTATGACGTGATCATCCTGGTTTTCCGTCATCAACACCAGATTCTGAGCAACGTCATGGTGGAGAGACAGTCTCTTCAGGCAGGGAACCACCAATCGGGATCCAAAGAGACAGTCTAGCCTTTGACAGTGGTCTGCCCAGACCCTCCTGTTTAAAAACACACCAACTCAACTCTGCTTTAGCAACTTCTGTCAAGCTGTTTTTACTCAGGTACCTTGCCAGTGCAGATCCCAGGGGGAAATGTGTCATCATGTAATGTGGAAGTGTGCAGTAAACATACCTGGAAGCAAGATGAAGAACTCTGTGCTCTTCCACTTTAGAAATGCGCTGGAGTTTAAAGTGAACACAGGAAGCCGACGTCAACAGACAGACAGACTCCAGTTGTGAGTTGGCCTGCTGACAGTCTGGTGGTGAGTGTGTTTGTTTGTGTCTGTTGTGCTTCTGTCAGCAATTAACAGAGTTATAGAGCACGCACATCCAAAATAAAACTTTAGATCAAAAGAGAAAATGAAGGCAAAAGTCAGACAAAAGATCCGCACGAGGTCCGATCAAATAAACGTCACAAAGCAAAACAAGCAAAATATAAAGACACAAACCCATTAATCACTCAGGTGGTTGTGATCTGCATGATTGACAGTTAATCTAATGTCACATTGGACCAATCAGAGCTCAGCTGGACAACACTCCTGTATGGAGAACAAAACACGTCTCTGTGGAGAAATAAGAATAGATTTAGACAAGCATAGTAAATAATGACAGTCGGCTTTATGACCTGACTAAAGGCTTTAAATGATACAAACTAAAACTAGCAGTTAGGTTGTTGGGCATTAACTTGATTCAATCCATCAGGACAGTGAACAGATCTTTAGTCTGACTTTTACCTTCTGACACTTGTTGACTTGTCTAAACAGAACTCAAGAGGTCACAACCTGCAAGACATTTCAGCACGTTTGCTTTAAGAAGCAGATCACAAGAAAACGCTGAAGCGCTGAACATGAAGCTTCCTGCTTCCTGAAGGACAGCAGTGCTGTGGTGCTCACTGTCTGCTCACCTTCAGGCTTCAGCTGCAGACGCTCTGCTGTGTGATGCAGGTGAATATTTATACCACAAGATGGCAGCACGCTGATGTAGTTAATGAAGGTAACTGCTGTACTTACACAATATGTTGATGACTTCTTCACCATTAAGTGTGGAAGTTGAATTATGGACGATTCAGTAATAGTTTTATTTCTGTTAACATTGTACTACTTACATTAAGGAACAAACAACAAGGTATCTCTTGTTAACAAGTAGAACTGCAATCACAAAGGGTTGAATGTACTTTGTGTATAATACTCGGTCATCTCCATCACTGTGACACAAAAATACAAAAGAATTATGATGATCAATAACACTGTAAATGTACGTCTGTAGGACGGTTCTTTAGAAATAAAAGAAAACATGAAGTCTAATGTCTTTCTGTATTTATTGTGTTTACATGTTTCTGGATGCAGACAGTTCACTGTGTTCATGAAGTCACATTGAATACAATACAATATCAATGAATCCACTGCAATCTGCTCATTCTATCAATAGATCACAACAATTACAGAATGCCATGACACATCCTCAGGTCAGTTCACACGTCCATGATAACAAACAATTCATTTACAAGATATTTACTTAACGTTGTGTTCTTGGCACATGAATGTGAAATGTGTATGTGTACCTCTGTACTAGAATTTCAGGCCGAGTGAATGAATCATGTTGGTTGATGTGATAGATGAGGTTGTTCTTGATGTTTAGAAAATGACCTGAGAGTGGTTCATAGTTTGAGAAAACGTGATTCATATAAGGCTCTAATAAACAAGGCTGAATACAGATGCCCTTCTGAACATTACGAATATAAGCTGTTTCACAAACCCAGTTAACCTTCCTCACAGAACAGCTTCTTAGCTGTAAACGTCTATAGTATCTTGGACGAGAGATGCGAGTAGTGCTGGTCATGTGAGTCTTGTATTCCTCCAGTAACTTGTT
>NW_022283455.1:0-5626 GCF_004355925.1 Anarrhichthys ocellatus
TGTGTGTGTGTGTGTGTGTGTGTGTGTGTGTGTGTGTGTGTGTGTGTCCTATCACCACCCACACTTCTAAATCTGTCTTTCAGTTTCTCTCTTGTTGAGGATGTTGATAAGCCAGACTCTCTGTCACATCACCCAAATATCAGAAAAGGCATTTTCCCAGTTTACCCTTGTGGTATCTAGCGATGCCGAGAGTTTCAATTTTATGGCAAAAGTTTGGGTCGTCTCCCTCGTACCACCATCCCAATACAAGGGAGGTGAAAATAATTGTATTTGTGCTGCTTCAAGGAAAAAAAAACAATTACCAATTACTTGGTGGCAGAGGTAGCCAACACGGTGCTCGCGGGCACCTGGTCGCCCTCGGTGACCATGTGAGTCGCCCGCAAGGCATGTTCTAAAAATCGCACTAGGTCCCCATGGAGCTCCGTCTAAAATTTGTAGTTTCTGTTCATTTTGAATCAAAAACGCTTGCATTCATGTCGCCGCCGCACCGCACTAGGTTTTCAGGTTCTGAATGAACAGGCCGCGGGGCAACAACTCGTGGGAGGCGGGGGTAGAGGCGAGGCAACGCAGTACGATCGAAAAGGCCCAGACTAGAGGTTTGAACGCAGGCGACCAAAGACGCTCGCATGCCTCGGAGGGTTGGATCCCCCCCTCGGCTATAGACGAGACTTTTTACTAGTTTCTTCGTGGAGAAAAGGGTACCCAAAAAAAAGCTGTGTCGGTGACTACAGACTACAGGCTGGCATGCAGGCTTCATTGCACAATGCAAAGTTGACCCAGATTTCCCAAAATGTGGTGATTAGTACTAATGTAATAGGATTCATTTAAAAATGTCAAAGAGTTGATTTTTTTTATTCTACATAACTGATAATTTGTATAAACATGGGACAGAGTTCATGATTTGTTCAAAAATGTTACGACGGTAGTGGTTAGTACAAACGAGTCATGATGTCAAGATATGACAGTTAATGATTTCCTAAAACTTTTTAGAAGTGATAATTTTTACAAAAATATAACTGGTGTGATTTTGAACAAAATACCCAATCATTGTTAATAATTATTGTGAGGAATAATTAACATTGACATGTGATCAGTCTCTTCACATATATTATTATTATTAAAAGGTGAAGTTTGTATCAAACAAGTAGCCCTTCGTACTGCTCAGCACCCTTGAAGTAGCTCTCAGTTTCAAAAAGGTTTGGTGACCCCTGTTCTAGAGAGTCTACTGTCCTAAATGTGGACAATTTCCATTTATGTACGTAGGTCATGTAGATTTGACTTAATGTGACTTGAGGACACATTATCTGCACAGACATTGTTAACTACATGTAAATAGCAGGCTCTTCAGTATCACAAAACAGAAAGTAACAATGAGGGCAAGAAAGGGAGGCGACTAGAGAAACATGATATAACAGTGAATACATGTTATTCACAGCTGCATGCAAAGGTTTTTGTTTGGAGGGCAGAAAACGAAACTGGCCAACCGTCTATTTACACATTCAGCACCAATGAAGCAACATTGATATTCATTTTCAGTCGTGTTTCTCTGCATCCGATGAATATCAGTTTAATATTCTCTTTTTTTAGCGCTGTTGTTTTTGGTCTCCACCAACTCCTGAGTTTAATATGTCTCTTTAGTAAATCAAAACATTGATTAAAAAAAGGTTAAAAATCTTAGTTGCAGATTTTGAGGTAATTTCTTATCTCACGATTTGACATTTGCGATCCTCTGAATCCCAATGCCTCATCTTGAAGTGCTTCTCTTTCAAAGGCTCATTTCCCTTTTAAACACATGCCCCTTTTAATCAAGCCTGCCTGAATGATTCATGTGTTTCTTTTTCTGTTGATGAGCTCCTGTTGGTGGCAGTCATTTATTTGTCTTTTTCAATCACTATAATTACTTGTTCTCATCCTATGTACCCACCTCACCTTTTTAATACAAACAGGCTGATAAGTATCACACCAGCTCTTTAAGGGGAACATTCGACACTTTTTATGTGGACGTCCAATCAGTGTTCAAGCTAAAGTTGATTGAGGATCTGAGAAATGTATTCCATCGTTACTACATTTACCAGCAGAACTAACTGGACGTCCCTTTTAATGAGCAAATATCTTGTACTGAATATGGTTTCTAATCATTATTGTTTGGTTTCAACTGATAAACTTGAGACTTTTTGTGGGTTAATATTGATTGGAGAATGAGCCTCTACATTTGAAAGAGCTCGTGTGCACAGTGAGGCATATACGTAGGTTCATATTCTCTCTTGTTGTGTTGTGGCTGCTCAATGCAGAAGAGGAAGACGGACGCGGTTGAACATTTGAGGGTAGGCCTGAACCTGCTGCTGCTTGTTAGCCAGACTGGAATCTGCAATGGGTAGTTAGTTAGCAGTAGAAAACCCCTTGTGTTTAAATCCCACCACAATGCTGCGTAAGGCTGGGGAGGCACTGCATGACTGAATAAACAGTACAGAGAGAATACTGCTATTTAACCATTACTTAACAGATTTAGGATTGATTTCAAAGACTTATTTAATTTAATTTAGATCTACGTTTGGACACAACAACGTAACTGAATACTGACTAAATTCTAATAAAACCTTTCTAATGTCGCATCCAGATTTTGAGAAGGGGGGGGGGCTGGCTACAGCCCTGCACGTGATATTGTAAATGAGCAACAGTCATGTTAGCTGACCAGCTTGTTACCCTGCTGATAAACTCAGCCAGAAGCCATTGTACCACATCTTACTGATTTGTAACACAGTGTCTACTCATTCCAACCATAAAACATGTTTCACCATGCACACATTGATGTTGAGTCACCGAAAAGTCTTTAATTTCATCGTCCATCAGTGCAAAGAGAGGACATAGGACAGCGATAAACTATTTTTAAAAAATGTTTGTTTTTCACTTTAAATATATGAAACTTTCACCAAATCCAGTTATTACTTTGATAACGGAATTAAATAATTAAATGCACAACTTAATTCAGATTTTACAACAAGTTGCAATTCAGCATCTGTAGCATCATCATAGTCCCTTAATGGTTTTCATTTTAAGAAATGTTTGTGTATTTACGCTTGCTTGAGACAAACCAATGGCAATGCCTGTCCCTATACCATAGGTTTTTGGCCCCATGTGATTGGTGCAGGAGGCCAGTTCAGACATAGACTCACAAACCAGTTGCTGTTGCTGATTGAATTGGAGTCTGAAGCCCAGACATCACACTTTGGAAGAGCATCTGTGTAAAAACTCCAACCTTGTACAAACTGGATAATCACCTGTCATTAAAAAGCCAGATTCATGTTGTGTGAGAAGACATGTTGGAGAAATTGTGGTCAGTAGTATTAAGCTGATGACTTCCAAACCTGACCGTATTCCTTGTACCTTAGAGTTAGAGGTAAAATAGTACCATAACTTAAGAATCAAATGTGACATAAGGATGTTACAATGTTCTGGTCTGAATATTAATGACTCTCATTACAGGTCACTGCACTTTGTACACCTATTACATTTTCGAAACACTGTAGGCTAGTTTACCATATTTGACCATTTCACCACATGAAAAATACAGTGGTATAATGTATAACAAATAAAATAGGGCTGGGTGGCAAAACAATCTCAAAAATATTCACAATCAACTCCTCTAGAATAACGGTGATGCATTTATTAGATATGTCTGTGCCACCACTCTATGAATGTAGTCAATGTATGAGGGGTACATGCTGTTCTTGCCCATGTGGACTGAAGGAGCCCCAGATGAACCGCCGATCTTCCAATTAGAAGACGACCCGCTCTACCTGCTGAGCCACAGTTGCCATAACATAGCAACATGAGCAGAAAACAGAACACCATAATTAGATTTTACTGTGGTACATGCAGAAGACAGTACTCATGCAACGAGTAGAAAAGTCAGTTCAGAGTTTTACCTAATTCATCATCCGTCTACAGAGTAATTGGGTCATTTCTTTCACTCCAGACTAGCTGTCTCTCTTCATCTAGCTCTATGAGCAGGCTTGTTTCTGATAACAATGCTTCAGCGACAACGTTCCACTTTTCCCTCCACAGCAGCTGCTTGAAGAGTGACTGTTTGAACACTAAGTCTTGTCACTTCTGCCCTGTCCCGTCTGTCTACCTGTCTGTCCACTCTGTCACTCCAGATCAACAACAAGGCCAATGTGGTCACCAGTCCCAAAGAGCCTGTCCCCACTCCTTCTCTGGTACTCTGTCTCCCTGCCTTGCTGCCCGCATGTTTGCGTGACAGTTTCTGTCTAATCTGTCTCTATCCATACTTTCAGTGGCATCTGTCCCGATCACACGGCCCTGTTGACCCCCACTACTTTCTCACTTTATTGTCAGTGGTGATTGTTTTTTTCCCCATGAAGCTTAAGAACCACAGATGTCTTTAGTGGTTGTGTAACATGAGTTCACATGCACTTCTGGATGGCTTTACTGCATTCCCACATTGCTGTACATGGGCTATATTTTCCTTTGTTGTTGATGGTGGCTCTAATGGCAACACTGGTGCCATTTTATGTCCACTGTGGCTAATGTTAATGTTGCCACGGGTTTCAAGCTACATTCAACCAAACTGGTGACAACACTGGTTTGCTACTGGGTAGATTTTTACATGTATGTAGTTAGAGGAGGTGAAAGTGGCTCCTCAAACTACATACAGTATTTCTTACCACTGTAAATACCCATTTTTATATTTGCTGCTGGTGAAGAGATTGATATCAATAATGATGATGTTTCATGTTTTGTTAAAGCTGTATGTAAACAGAAATGTCAAAATGGGAATTTGTGGTTTTAGAGGGAGTTACATGTCGGAACTCTTTCTTTGCTAACAACACTCCCCGTAAAAGCACAAGTTGTCATTTTTACATTTCAGTTTGTTTACAGATCAAACAAACATAAATACATGTTGATCAGTCAACTTTACAAGTATTGATAATATTCTTCAACTTTGAACAGAACCAGGGTAGCTGTTCCCCTCTGCTTTCAGTCTCTATGCTAAGCTAGGCTAACCACGTTCGGATTCCAGTTTTAATTAAAGCGCACAGACATGAGACTGATAGAAAGAGAAGACAAATCCATGTTTTTTCCAAAATGTTGAACTATTCTTTTGAGTTTTAAGATCTTTTAAATTTTTTATCTTACAAGAATCTGACACAGTTGCAAACTATCGATAATATTGGTAATTCAACCGGGAGAGTTCCACGGCCATCCAAACACTGCCTGTGCAAGCAATGCCAAAAATCCTTACTCTTCACTTCTTTATAGTAGAAAACATGCCCACCTACAGCACAAATACAGCAACCGCAACCGTAGTATAATCGTGAGGACGACTAGGGAGCATGTACTCCTGTCACAGAACATGATCCGTACTGTGACAGAGAGTTCCCCTGCAGGGATTTTTGTCAAAGTGTATTATGTTACACATGTCAGCAGTAATACAGCAAACAGTTTTGCAAAAGCATGCTCTATAAGTGAGCAGGAAATCCATCCTGAATATTTACATGTTACCTCTCTATTCTATCCAGTGTTGATGATGTTTCGTCTCTTTAGAGTAATACAGGTACAGTTGTGTGAAAAAGTGTTTGCCCCCTTCCTGATTTCTTATTTTTTT
>NW_022283456.1:0-5623 GCF_004355925.1 Anarrhichthys ocellatus
GTGACTACATTTAACACGTTTATGACACGTGTGACTACATTTAACACATGTATTACATGTGTGACTGCATTTAACATGTTTATGACATGCCCTGACAAGCCCTTCCCTTGCTCCCATGGAGCCCACACTGTCACTAACGTTACTAATGGTCCGGGTCTGGATCCAGACCCTGTTGTATCCGTACCATGGACCTAAAAACGATAGATAATTGAAAATGATTCAATTTTGACGCAGCGCTTCTATTTTAACCGGTGCAGCTTTTCCAGCCTTTGCGGTAATCGGTCAGCAGTTCAGGTAACACACCGACCAATCATATGAGTTATAAATCATATGACGTTAAGGTGCAGTTAAGACCTCACTTATACATACTGTATATATATAAGTACAGTATTTAATAGTATTTAGATACATGTAAAGTACATTATTGTAGTGTATTTTTAAAAACACATTTCTCTGAAGACGCTGATCATTTCACTGTCACTGTGTGTGTCTATCAGCGCTTTGTGAATTGTAATTTATTTACATCGTTTTAATTTAAATACGTGCAAATATCACAGGAGGTTCTGCAGGTTTAGCAGCAGCTAAAGCCACAAACCCCTTCAGTCTGCAGTGATATACAAAGAATAATTAGAACTGAGACACATGATGTGAGTCAGAGGAAACCAGCTATTTTTGATATATACAGTATATTCATTTTATTTATTCATTGTGATGGCATTGGGTGGGTACACACAGCACAATCACAGTCTCACACAAACATACAAAGCTATAATGACACATCAGCATGGAGCTTTTTTTAAACTTTTGTACTTGTATTTGGACATTTTGTAATATGTAAAAAATGTTAAGATGTGAATTACTTTAAATAAGTGTTTTTTGTTTCTGTTGGTTCTAATGATGTTAAGTTTGTGTTTCATATCTGACTCCTTCACAACCGTAATATTATAATAATAATATTAATAATAATAATAATAATAATAATAATTTTACAATAATACATTTAGCAAGAGAAAACATAAGTCTTGGTAAATACTGTATACTTCATCATAATGTAACTGTTCACATCAAATTAATATGCATTATCAAACAGTACTCGTTTATTAATTACTATTATTAATTTACAGCACTTTTCAACGATGAGGAAATTAAAGTAACCAAAATCCCTATGAACAGAGATATTGATGATGTTGAGATGAAGATACAGTGATGTTAAATGTCCACTAGAGGGCACCATGACATCACACGTCTGAGAGGTTTGACTCTGAGCTTCATGTTGTAGGTCAATAAACCCCATTTATATGAAATTCTATCACTAATGTTTGAGTAAAATTTGCAGAAATTATGATTTATTTTGGATTATGACAGACTGGTGACCATTTGGAGTGTTGTGCTCATCCTCATGAATTCAGGTTCAGGTTCAGGTTACTTTTATTTGTACCCGTATAGACTTGGTTTGCAATAGAAGGCGAGGCATCCATCTTGACACACATTACAATCAACACAGACAACAAGACAAACATGATAAAAGTACACAAGGCTACAAATCAGTAAATCAATAAATAAAATAAACAAGTACACACACGCTGCTTCTGTAGCATCTGTGTACTGTTGCTATAATTTGTTCACCTGAGTGATGGCTGCTGGAACAAAGCTGTTTTTATACCGCTTTGTTCTACACTGTGGGACTATATACCTCCATCTAGAAGGAAGAAGCTGAAACTCCCTGTGCAAAAGGCGGGAGGCCTCCTTTAAAATGGAGCCGGTTACCCGTTGTAACTGTCTGGTGTACAGGGACTCTGGGTTAAGCTGTGACTCACCAATCAGCCTGCTAGACCACTTCACAATTTGATGCAGAGAGTTTCTGTTCTTTAAATAGCTTTCCAAACCATGACACCAAAGAAAAAGATAAAATCGATTCAATAAAAGCACGATAAAATAAGGTCATCATGGTTTTGTCAATGTGGAAATAGGACAGTTTCCTCAAACAAAACAAACGTTGGTGCCCCTTTTTGCACACGGCTACACAGTTTGCTTCAAAGTTCAGTTTCGAGTCAATCATTGTCTTAAGATATTTGTAAGATTGTACACATTCAACTGTCTGACCCTTAATGGATATGACTTCATGTGTGTGGGCTCGTCTTCTAAAATCAATTATCATGTCTTTGGTTTTAGATATGGCCCTATTTGTAGGCCTCTGCTCGAAAGTAGCATACCCACACTAAAGTGACCATAGTTCTGTAACTACAAGGTCTATTTTAATAATTTTTGTTGATATAATCAGATCACAACACTTGTGAGATTGTTCAGATGGGTAATATTGTGTATATGTTGCTGGTTAATATAGTAATGAAGACATTACACAGCTCAAATTGAAAATAATCAGGTTCGCCTGAAAAAAAAGCACTTTTATTGATATAAGGTTGTTGAAATAATGCAGATATCTCCCTAAAAGCTCTCCCAAATCATAGCAGAACCGATCAGTAGTTGCTGAATAAAGGTTAAAGTGGGATAAAGTGAAGAATAAGAGGCTTTAGTAGAGAGCGGTCAAGCGAGGTCATCATTTTCGAACCAGCTGTTGCAGCTCTTACATTGTAGTTTTATATACTATATAACTATATATTTCACTTTTTTATCACTCATATTATTCAATACATCCAAATACAGATGTTAGGAATCATTTTGAGATTCCTAACATCATCAGAGCCTGTTTCTGGCTGTCATCTATAGGATTTTCTCAGTTCATGTGTGTGTATGGGGCTGTATCTCAGCCTATCATCGGTCGATTTCAGTAAATAAGCCCTCCTTCGACTCGTCGGAGTCTCAGGAAGGCCTGTGTCGAATTTGGTGTTGATTGACAGAAGTTTCAACCAGTAAAGTTGCAAGAAGTGCCGCGCCTCCCCGAGCTTAAATTTCTGCTCGCAGGAAGTTTGACTGCTCGCCCATGCTGGATTGACCGCTCTTATTCTGAAGTAAACAGGATGCAGTTAGCAACAATGACTCCAGCTTTGAAACGGATAATCTGCGACGTTATTGTACTCATTTTTCAGAAAACTTGGCCACATACCTACGATTTTTTTCGGTAGAGGGCAATACGAAGGTACGTTTGACCACTCACAGCTGTCCAGTGCTCCCACGGAGCGGAAAACCGAAGTTATTTACGCGTTTGGCCACGAGTGCTAATGCTATTAAATGCATTGCATGGCTAGGTAGCCGCTAGCATCAGGGTGCAAATATTGATTTGTGGTACTCATAATGGCGATTTCTGGCCAGGATTTCATGCTTTTATGCCACGTTTTGTAGATGCTTATATTAGTAGTCTATAGTTGTGTTTAGAGTGTGTAAGAAGTGACTTATATGATAGTGTTGCCCATACGTTGCTGTTTAATCCGGAAAAAAAACTGGACCAATCCACAATATTACCGAAGAATAAGGCTATTTTCCGTACATGATTTTCAGGGGTTCTGAGCCCGAGAGCCCCCAAATTTGGGGGCGTCGTGTGCAAGAGGCTGAAGATAGGACTCCTCACACCAGTGATTTTCACCCGCTGTGCCGTGAGAGATCGTCAGGTGTGCCGTGGGAAAATGTCCAATTTCACTTAATGAGTCCAAAAATATATTATTTAGTTGTTGCAAATACTGTTGCCATTGTTGAGCGTCTGAGCTGCAATATAGTGGCTGGCTAAGTAATAAATACTCTCCCATGCCAGTGGGTGGCAGTAGGTAGCGCAGTAATGACGTGTTAATTTAGGACAGTAGAATGAAATGACGCGCGGGAGAGGTTGCGGTGACAAGACGAACAGCGATGGAGAAATATTTGAAAAGTAAAAATGCAGACTCTGAACTGGGCCCTGGACAACATAACCCAGATGAAAAGCCTCGAAGGATCAACACTTTTAGAGACTTGTCATTAAATTGTCAACATATATCCGGCCCTCGGTACAACGGCCCGCCAGAAAATATCATGTTTATCATAACTGACCCGCCACACCACAGAGCTCCGGGACGAGAAGTGGCGATGTGAGCTGACTTTATGTGCAACATAACGAAGCAACTCACTGCGCTAAACCTCCAGCTTCAGGGACGGGGACGTGTGATCACAGACATGTGTGAGGCAGTAAAAGTCTCCACCGCTGTGTTCCTGACAGCATGTTGCTGATAAACTGGGTGCACTTGGCACAGAGTTCACTCTGCGATTTGCCGACTTTGCAGCTCAGAAATTTAAACTTGAACTGCTCAGAAATCCGTTTGCAGTTGACGTGGAAAGAGCACCTGTGGAGCTGATAGACCTCCAGTGTAATGACACTCAAGGCAAAGTGTGACTCTGAGGGCGCTGCACAGTTTCCAAGCTTCACCCCGAAACGATGCCTTAGCTCCGCCTACATGCTGCTCAAACGCTCTGCATGTTTGGAAGCACATACCTGTGTCAGCAGCTGTTCCCTGTGATGAAGATGAACACAAACTCACACAGGAGTCGTCTCACTGATGCACACCTTCACTCCATCTTGAGGGTTTCCACAGAACCTAACCCCAGATTTAATGAACTGGCAGCCAAGAAAAGATGCCAGACATCTGGCTCTGGTACATATGCATAAAATATTGTAGCCTACCTAAACATGTATTCTTTTTGCACTTTGTCCAATATCCCTTCTATCCTGTTTATTAAATGGTGACTCTATTTGGCCCTCAACGTAGTCCCAATTTGTTATTTTGTCCCTCTCTGTGATTGAGTTTGACACCCCTGCATATCTGCTGTATTATGCTAAAAGGTGTCATTTTGTAACGTTTTTGGATGTTGGTGTGCCGCAGGATCTTTTTAATGTAAAAAATGTGCCGCGGCTCAGAAAAGGTTGAAAAACACTGCCTCACACCACTTCACAAAGTCGTCGATGACCGGGCCGTGGCTGGTCTCATTGTCCTGGAGCCGACTAACAAGAACAGAGTCATCTGCATACATTAAGATGGTCCTATTTTCATACCTGCTCTGACACATATTTGTGTAGAGGATGAATAATAGCTCTACATTAGCTCTTTTAACTTCTTGATTTCCTCACACAAGGGATCCAGAATGGTAGGAGGTCAGAGGTCAGTAGGCACATCAGCATAGATGGCTGAACGTTTTGAAGACAAGCTACTGACCAAGTCTGCAATTAGCTGTTCGATGTATCATTGCTGCTGCACAGTGACAAATATGTGACAGATTGAAACCATTTTAGATCTGAGCCTCATCAACAGTAACCTCCTTGATTGTTGCCATGTTTATTGTTTACAATACATCATGCAAATCCAGAAGTTCTATACGTCTGAGATCTTTTCCTGTAGTGGAGAAGTAAAACATGTAGGAAACAGGCCACAATATGAACAAATCATTTCAGGACTGTTTGTCTATGCAAACCCGTGGTTGGAAAGCAATTTGACTTCCGGTCCTCTGTTATTTGCAAGCGATCAAATCGGATTTGTGTGTCCAGACGTATCTACATGGGTTGCTGTGGTAACAACGTAGGCGTCAGTAACTACGTGGCTCTGCTGGCTTTCCAACGCAGATCCATATATCTGGTTCAGGTTCATAGTTAGGGCTGGTTCAGGTTTCTAGTTAGGGCTGGTTTCAGGTTTCTAGTTAGGGCTGG
>NW_022283457.1:0-5623 GCF_004355925.1 Anarrhichthys ocellatus
GTGACTACATTTAACACGTTTATGACACGTGTGACTACATTTAACACATGTATTACATGTGTGACTGCATTTAACATGTTTATGACATGCCCTGACAAGCCCTTCCCTTGCTCCCATGGAGCCCACACTGTCACTAACGTTACTAATGGTCCGGGTCTGGATCCAGACCCTGTTGTATCCGTACCATGGACCTAAAAACGATAGATAATTGAAAATGATTCAATTTTGACGCAGCGCTTCTATTTTAACCGGTGCAGCTTTTCCAGCCTTTGCGGTAATCGGTCAGCAGTTCAGGTAACACACCGACCAATCATATGAGTTATAAATCATATGACGTTAAGGTGCAGTTAAGACCTCACTTATACATACTGTATATATATAAGTACAGTATTTAATAGTATTTAGATACATGTAAAGTACATTATTGTAGTGTATTTTTAAAAACACATTTCTCTGAAGACGCTGATCATTTCACTGTCACTGTGTGTGTCTATCAGCGCTTTGTGAATTGTAATTTATTTACATCGTTTTAATTTAAATACGTGCAAATATCACAGGAGGTTCTGCAGGTTTAGCAGCAGCTAAAGCCACAAACCCCTTCAGTCTGCAGTGATATACAAAGAATAATTAGAACTGAGACACATGATGTGAGTCAGAGGAAACCAGCTATTTTTGATATATACAGTATATTCATTTTATTTATTCATTGTGATGGCATTGGGTGGGTACACACAGCACAATCACAGTCTCACACAAACATACAAAGCTATAATGACACATCAGCATGGAGCTTTTTTTAAACTTTTGTACTTGTATTTGGACATTTTGTAATATGTAAAAAATGTTAAGATGTGAATTACTTTAAATAAGTGTTTTTTGTTTCTGTTGGTTCTAATGATGTTAAGTTTGTGTTTCATATCTGACTCCTTCACAACCGTAATATTATAATAATAATATTAATAATAATAATAATAATAATAATAATTTTACAATAATACATTTAGCAAGAGAAAACATAAGTCTTGGTAAATACTGTATACTTCATCATAATGTAACTGTTCACATCAAATTAATATGCATTATCAAACAGTACTCGTTTATTAATTACTATTATTAATTTACAGCACTTTTCAACGATGAGGAAATTAAAGTAACCAAAATCCCTATGAACAGAGATATTGATGATGTTGAGATGAAGATACAGTGATGTTAAATGTCCACTAGAGGGCACCATGACATCACACGTCTGAGAGGTTTGACTCTGAGCTTCATGTTGTAGGTCAATAAACCCCATTTATATGAAATTCTATCACTAATGTTTGAGTAAAATTTGCAGAAATTATGATTTATTTTGGATTATGACAGACTGGTGACCATTTGGAGTGTTGTGCTCATCCTCATGAATTCAGGTTCAGGTTCAGGTTACTTTTATTTGTACCCGTATAGACTTGGTTTGCAATAGAAGGCGAGGCATCCATCTTGACACACATTACAATCAACACAGACAACAAGACAAACATGATAAAAGTACACAAGGCTACAAATCAGTAAATCAATAAATAAAATAAACAAGTACACACACGCTGCTTCTGTAGCATCTGTGTACTGTTGCTATAATTTGTTCACCTGAGTGATGGCTGCTGGAACAAAGCTGTTTTTATACCGCTTTGTTCTACACTGTGGGACTATATACCTCCATCTAGAAGGAAGAAGCTGAAACTCCCTGTGCAAAAGGCGGGAGGCCTCCTTTAAAATGGAGCCGGTTACCCGTTGTAACTGTCTGGTGTACAGGGACTCTGGGTTAAGCTGTGACTCACCAATCAGCCTGCTAGACCACTTCACAATTTGATGCAGAGAGTTTCTGTTCTTTAAATAGCTTTCCAAACCATGACACCAAAGAAAAAGATAAAATCGATTCAATAAAAGCACGATAAAATAAGGTCATCATGGTTTTGTCAATGTGGAAATAGGACAGTTTCCTCAAACAAAACAAACGTTGGTGCCCCTTTTTGCACACGGCTACACAGTTTGCTTCAAAGTTCAGTTTCGAGTCAATCATTGTCTTAAGATATTTGTAAGATTGTACACATTCAACTGTCTGACCCTTAATGGATATGACTTCATGTGTGTGGGCTCGTCTTCTAAAATCAATTATCATGTCTTTGGTTTTAGATATGGCCCTATTTGTAGGCCTCTGCTCGAAAGTAGCATACCCACACTAAAGTGACCATAGTTCTGTAACTACAAGGTCTATTTTAATAATTTTTGTTGATATAATCAGATCACAACACTTGTGAGATTGTTCAGATGGGTAATATTGTGTATATGTTGCTGGTTAATATAGTAATGAAGACATTACACAGCTCAAATTGAAAATAATCAGGTTCGCCTGAAAAAAAAGCACTTTTATTGATATAAGGTTGTTGAAATAATGCAGATATCTCCCTAAAAGCTCTCCCAAATCATAGCAGAACCGATCAGTAGTTGCTGAATAAAGGTTAAAGTGGGATAAAGTGAAGAATAAGAGGCTTTAGTAGAGAGCGGTCAAGCGAGGTCATCATTTTCGAACCAGCTGTTGCAGCTCTTACATTGTAGTTTTATATACTATATAACTATATATTTCACTTTTTTATCACTCATATTATTCAATACATCCAAATACAGATGTTAGGAATCATTTTGAGATTCCTAACATCATCAGAGCCTGTTTCTGGCTGTCATCTATAGGATTTTCTCAGTTCATGTGTGTGTATGGGGCTGTATCTCAGCCTATCATCGGTCGATTTCAGTAAATAAGCCCTCCTTCGACTCGTCGGAGTCTCAGGAAGGCCTGTGTCGAATTTGGTGTTGATTGACAGAAGTTTCAACCAGTAAAGTTGCAAGAAGTGCCGCGCCTCCCCGAGCTTAAATTTCTGCTCGCAGGAAGTTTGACTGCTCGCCCATGCTGGATTGACCGCTCTTATTCTGAAGTAAACAGGATGCAGTTAGCAACAATGACTCCAGCTTTGAAACGGATAATCTGCGACGTTATTGTACTCATTTTTCAGAAAACTTGGCCACATACCTACGATTTTTTTCGGTAGAGGGCAATACGAAGGTACGTTTGACCACTCACAGCTGTCCAGTGCTCCCACGGAGCGGAAAACCGAAGTTATTTACGCGTTTGGCCACGAGTGCTAATGCTATTAAATGCATTGCATGGCTAGGTAGCCGCTAGCATCAGGGTGCAAATATTGATTTGTGGTACTCATAATGGCGATTTCTGGCCAGGATTTCATGCTTTTATGCCACGTTTTGTAGATGCTTATATTAGTAGTCTATAGTTGTGTTTAGAGTGTGTAAGAAGTGACTTATATGATAGTGTTGCCCATACGTTGCTGTTTAATCCGGAAAAAAAACTGGACCAATCCACAATATTACCGAAGAATAAGGCTATTTTCCGTACATGATTTTCAGGGGTTCTGAGCCCGAGAGCCCCCAAATTTGGGGGCGTCGTGTGCAAGAGGCTGAAGATAGGACTCCTCACACCAGTGATTTTCACCCGCTGTGCCGTGAGAGATCGTCAGGTGTGCCGTGGGAAAATGTCCAATTTCACTTAATGAGTCCAAAAATATATTATTTAGTTGTTGCAAATACTGTTGCCATTGTTGAGCGTCTGAGCTGCAATATAGTGGCTGGCTAAGTAATAAATACTCTCCCATGCCAGTGGGTGGCAGTAGGTAGCGCAGTAATGACGTGTTAATTTAGGACAGTAGAATGAAATGACGCGCGGGAGAGGTTGCGGTGACAAGACGAACAGCGATGGAGAAATATTTGAAAAGTAAAAATGCAGACTCTGAACTGGGCCCTGGACAACATAACCCAGATGAAAAGCCTCGAAGGATCAACACTTTTAGAGACTTGTCATTAAATTGTCAACATATATCCGGCCCTCGGTACAACGGCCCGCCAGAAAATATCATGTTTATCATAACTGACCCGCCACACCACAGAGCTCCGGGACGAGAAGTGGCGATGTGAGCTGACTTTATGTGCAACATAACGAAGCAACTCACTGCGCTAAACCTCCAGCTTCAGGGACGGGGACGTGTGATCACAGACATGTGTGAGGCAGTAAAAGTCTCCACCGCTGTGTTCCTGACAGCATGTTGCTGATAAACTGGGTGCACTTGGCACAGAGTTCACTCTGCGATTTGCCGACTTTGCAGCTCAGAAATTTAAACTTGAACTGCTCAGAAATCCGTTTGCAGTTGACGTGGAAAGAGCACCTGTGGAGCTGATAGACCTCCAGTGTAATGACACTCAAGGCAAAGTGTGACTCTGAGGGCGCTGCACAGTTTCCAAGCTTCACCCCGAAACGATGCCTTAGCTCCGCCTACATGCTGCTCAAACGCTCTGCATGTTTGGAAGCACATACCTGTGTCAGCAGCTGTTCCCTGTGATGAAGATGAACACAAACTCACACAGGAGTCGTCTCACTGATGCACACCTTCACTCCATCTTGAGGGTTTCCACAGAACCTAACCCCAGATTTAATGAACTGGCAGCCAAGAAAAGATGCCAGACATCTGGCTCTGGTACATATGCATAAAATATTGTAGCCTACCTAAACATGTATTCTTTTTGCACTTTGTCCAATATCCCTTCTATCCTGTTTATTAAATGGTGACTCTATTTGGCCCTCAACGTAGTCCCAATTTGTTATTTTGTCCCTCTCTGTGATTGAGTTTGACACCCCTGCATATCTGCTGTATTATGCTAAAAGGTGTCATTTTGTAACGTTTTTGGATGTTGGTGTGCCGCAGGATCTTTTTAATGTAAAAAATGTGCCGCGGCTCAGAAAAGGTTGAAAAACACTGCCTCACACCACTTCACAAAGTCGTCGATGACCGGGCCGTGGCTGGTCTCATTGTCCTGGAGCCGACTAACAAGAACAGAGTCATCTGCATACATTAAGATGGTCCTATTTTCATACCTGCTCTGACACATATTTGTGTAGAGGATGAATAATAGCTCTACATTAGCTCTTTTAACTTCTTGATTTCCTCACACAAGGGATCCAGAATGGTAGGAGGTCAGAGGTCAGTAGGCACATCAGCATAGATGGCTGAACGTTTTGAAGACAAGCTACTGACCAAGTCTGCAATTAGCTGTTCGATGTATCATTGCTGCTGCACAGTGACAAATATGTGACAGATTGAAACCATTTTAGATCTGAGCCTCATCAACAGTAACCTCCTTGATTGTTGCCATGTTTATTGTTTACAATACATCATGCAAATCCAGAAGTTCTATACGTCTGAGATCTTTTCCTGTAGTGGAGAAGTAAAACATGTAGGAAACAGGCCACAATATGAACAAATCATTTCAGGACTGTTTGTCTATGCAAACCCGTGGTTGGAAAGCAATTTGACTTCCGGTCCTCTGTTATTTGCAAGCGATCAAATCGGATTTGTGTGTCCAGACGTATCTACATGGGTTGCTGTGGTAACAACGTAGGCGTCAGTAACTACGTGGCTCTGCTGGCTTTCCAACGCAGATCCATATATCTGGTTCAGGTTCATAGTTAGGGCTGGTTCAGGTTTCTAGTTAGGGCTGGTTTCAGGTTTCTAGTTAGGGCTGG
>NW_022283458.1:0-5808 GCF_004355925.1 Anarrhichthys ocellatus
AACCAGAGGAGTCGCCCCCTGGTGGACACTAGAGAGAATGCAGCTTTCACACATGAAGCATTGGCTTCACACTTCAGAATCGGACGTTGTCGTCTGGCTTCGACCCTCGTGAGCAGCTTTTCTTTCCATCTCAGGATTGTTTAATAAGTGACAAAGCATTCAGGAATTCAAAAGAAAAAGCTTAACTTTCAGCGTTGACCTTTATTGAATCTTCTTGATTGTCACGTTTATCTCAATGCATAGAAATATTTGTCACAAAGAAAAACATTAAATGTTTCAACAAATTGCTCAAACATTCAACTGATAACAGTTGAGTGTTGGTTCTCCTGAGTATATGCACAATATAATCATTTCTGGTTATGGCTTAAGACATTTAGCAGAAAGTAGAACGGCAGTGAAAGACATAAAAAAATAAACTTAAATCGGTGAAATGTAGGTGCTCGTGTTCAGAGAACTGTTTCCCAAGAAGAAGAAACCACCTTTTAATATTACACTTTAACCAATTCAAAAGATAGATTTGAAAGTTGGGTACCAAACCTGACAAAATAGTGTAACAAGTTAAAGAAAGTAGTTCAATATCTGAAAAGCTTTTATAAACTGGAGGTAGAGCTATTTACAGTAAATAAAGTTAAACTACACCGAGTGGCACGTATTATATGTAAGACAGCCTCATGTTGTGTTTATATATTGGTGTTCATACAGCTGTGCCTGTGTGATATATTGGTGTTCATACAGCTGTGCCTGTGTGATATATTGGTGTTCATACAGCTGTGCCTGTGTGATATATTGGTGTTCATACAGCTGCGCCTGTGTGATATATTGGTGTTCATACAGCTGTGCCTGTGTGATATCGGGGTGTTCATACAGCTGTTTCTGTGTGATATATTGGTGTTCATACAGCTGTGCCTGTGTGATATCGGGGTGTTCATACAGCTGCGCCTGTGTGATATATTGGTGTTCATACAGCTGTGCCACGGTTTATCTCCAGATGGGCCAGTTTGGGATTTCTCCCCGGTGTCTCATGTTCACCATTGTTTTGTTTTTCTGGTGTCTTCTCGCCTCCTTTCGCTCTCTTCTCGTCACTGCTCCTGTTGGAAAGAAAAAGCAGGAGGTGAGAGTTTGATTCTTCCATGTCCTTCCGCCTATCATGTCATTCATTTGCATATTTCCAGTCCTTACTTCTTCTTGAAGAGTTTCTTGAAGGAGCTCCTGAAGCCTCCTTTGACCTGCTTCCGACTCCTCTCGCTGAAGGGGGTGTGGTTAGTCTCCTCTGCCCCGCCCCTCCACTTTGACTCCTCCCCCCATGATTGGAAACCCGAGTCCTGGTGGGGTCAAACACAATATTATTTCAACTACGGTTTGATCACATTTGGTACCATCTACGGTGTGTCTGTATTGACACTGAACGTCGGTACAGACAGTTTGAAGGTAAAGATATATTGATCTGTTGACAACCCACAATGCTGAGCAGCCCATGAAGATCATCGCCCTGTTTGTCGATGTCCACCCGGTTCCCCAGGGGGTTGTGGACCTTACGGGACGGGGTGGGACACCCTTTGCTGCCTTTACTGCCCTGGCGCTCCAGCTTGGCGTGGCTGCCCAGTCCCAACCTCTGGAGGTGGTCTGATAGAGGACCACCCTCCAGACCGCTCACTGTGTTGTCCATCTGCAGGCCGTTCAGTGACTACACAGCAGAGAAGACGTATATTGTTTATTTAAACACATGTAAAAATTATTTCAACTATATACCATATAGGTTTCTTCTGCTTGTCTCCATTTACGAGAACCATTTTAGGTTCTGCAACCCTTTCAGAGGCTTATACCTAGAACCCAACATAAAGGGTTAGACCTAGAACCATCGGTGAAGGGTTCCATCCAGAACCCCCATATCAGAGCTTCTACACAACTCTTCTGTGGTGTAATGGTTTCACCCAGAACCTTTCCACCTTCTAATGCTGTGGTCGCGGGAGTTTGATCGCAGGATGATTTGTGTTTATTCGCGTCATTTGCGATTCATAACATCATCAAGTTGTATTCACTGTATCTAGCAAGCCACATGTCGATTGGTTTACTACAGCTGTAGGAACCCAAAATAAGTTTATAAGAGTGAACAGGCTCACCTTGCTCTTACGCTGGCTGGCCTGAAGGGGGCGATGCTGATTGCGGCGCATCATCACAGCTTCATCCGGAGATACGCATCCTCTGTTGGGCAGCTGGTAACCGTTCCCGTGGCTTCCACCGTTGCCAAAGACATCGCGCGCTGTTGACACGTTCACTGCCGTCGCGTGATGGGACACCGAGGGCGCTTTAGGGCACTTCACAAAGGCAATGTCGATGGAGGAATCTGAAGAGGCGGAGGAGCAGCGGTCGAACATGGGGACATCGTGAGGGGAGCCTCTGTCCTCTTCGTAGAGGCTCTCCATCCCTGGAGGGTCTGGAGGGAGAAGGAACTCTCCGAGGGCGTCGGCCAGAGCGGAGCCCGGTTGAACCTGACGGAAGTCTGCCGGTCTGGAGGGCAGATGATGCTGGCACGACATGGCCATCTCAGACGCCTCACTCTCTGGGATACTGCCAAGACCTGAAAGCCAAAGGTTGGTTGACTGGTTGACCGATAGGGCAAGTGCCCCAAAAGCATTTAAGTGACATGGGTTGTATGTCTGTTTCTGCCGAATCCCTACATGGGATACACAAAGTAACATTATTAAAGATTATTGCAAACTAAGACTAAAAGGCTCACAGATATGACATGGGACAGATACCTGGGTGTCTTGTTGACCCAAGAGGCCGGTGCCTTGAACTTAAGGGTCTTATTTCAAGAGGGGTTCGACTTTGGCAAAAGATATTTAAACTCTATCCTATCCCACTTCTTCTCAAAAGGGTTCAGTGTGCTTCATAAGAAGTCCTTTATATGCAGTGTTTTCTGAACATCTCAAAAAGAGAGCTTGCCTCCTTTCTCACCTTCAGACACCTGCAAATTGCTGACGCACACTGGGTGTGCTGATTGGATTGGGAGCTTCAGAAAGTTTGTTTTCAAATGCCATTCGACAATCTGACAAGCACTTTAATTTCAAGCATACTGATGCCTCCCAAGATCCACCTCATAAAACTCCCAGCATTCCTCTTGATGCCCAAAAGTGCATAGTCTAATCAAACAGAAACCACAGAAAGGGTTTAATCAGAAGCTTCCGTGACCACAGACCTGTTGGTTTGTGGTTTCGTGAATCCAGGTCTGGGCTGAAAAACGGGAGCTGGGAGGGCCACTCTGACTCGTAACAATGAGTTCCGGGCTCCTGGTCCCAATCCTGGAAACGACGGGACTGGATCTGCTCCAGGAGACGCTGCTTGCTCCGCTTCACCTGGTTGGCATGTTCTCTGTGAGGGATGGACAATTCATATAAGAGGATTCATCAACAAATAGGAAGTTAAGAATGCTAAGATACTCACAACATGGCACTGTTGCATGGGTACGGTGAGCCAATGTTGTTCGCTTGAATCCCGCTTTCCACTGTCTTTAACAGCTGCGTCATGGTAGACCTGCAGCGCACATGAACACCTTATGTTGTCAGGTACAAACAGTGAGAATAAGCGATGCATGTGATGTTATCTTTCTGTAGAGTGGTAAATCCTGACCTCTTCACCTCCTTGTGGTTGTGCAGCAGAAGCTCCTGGTTGTGCTGGAGGAGGTGGTGGTACTGAGCCATGAAGGACCTGAACTGCTGGATGCAAACCAGCAGCAGATAGTAGTCTGGGTGCTCTGCATTGGTCTGCCTCAGCAGCTCCTGCACACACACACACACACACACACAGATATATACTTATTATGTGCGCACATGTTTGAACTACATGTATGAAATGCGCTACACAAAGTCGTAGTTGTCTAACCTGAAGCAGCAGCAGGTACTCGGGGATCCTCTGAACCGGCTGAAGGAGCAGAGTGTGGAGGGAGGGTCTGGATTCATCGCCCATTATTTCACTCTGCAGCCAATCGGAGCAGCAATGGTCGACCAATCAGGATGGAAGGACAAAAACCATTTAGCACAGCAGGTATAAGAAACACAGCGGCTGCTAGCTAGTTATAAGCTAGCTGTCTAGGAATTTCTCTGATAATAATAAATGTCCTTCTTCTGTATCCTTTCATCCCTTTATCACATCCTGTCCTGTTACATTATCTAATGCTGTGCACTGTTACATCACTTCCTGTCTCTTTTTGTGTTACCTCCAGGAATGCAGAAGGTTTCATGGAGCTGGAGTTGAGCATGGAGACGACTGACAGACAGTCCGGAAGCTCCTTCAGGTAGGAAACGTAAAAGTCCAAGAAATCACTCTGTGGGGAGAGAAAGAGAGAAAGAGAAGTTGTATTTTGTATGTGCATGCACATTTTCCACTCCCTGTGCTGCCTTCACTGTCGGTCTGTTGTGGCTGAGCAGACGTTGTAGCTCATGAGCCGTGTGTGGATAGAACCTAAACAGGCTTAATGTGAGTTTACAGCCTTTATTCAGGTTATCATTTACATTCTGCTCATTTACAGCAAATCACTGATTTATTTTCATGATATAACCTTCTTTATATCACCTTCTTTAATTCTAATTTAAATATAAATATATAAAACAAACTACACAAACAAAATACCTTAACAATAATTAGAATTATCTTGTAATTAGAAGATTCCTTTCGTTCTGTTTCTTTCCTCCCTCAAGCTCTCTGCTCTCAGTGAGCGGGGACCCACAATGCATTGTGAACCTGCCTTTATTTTTAAATAGGTGTTCCTACCAATTACCTCATTTCCTCCCAATCACTCAGAGCCAATTAGCGACACATTGTTCTTTATTAGACTCGTTAGCTTCAGTCTATTCTGGTTGTTTTTAGCTTGCAGCTCGACTTTACAATCTATTAATATTACAAAACACTTTTTTAGGAGTTTAAATCAATGTTTTGTTACTACTTTTAATCCCGGAACATTTTGTTTTTCACACTACGGACATTATTGTTGCAAATTGAATTCTTAATTTTGCCCACATGCAGGTTTTTAGATAATTATAACTAAAGATCATAACATCATAATCACCATTCAGTGCCTATATAATGCCAGTGGGGGTCAAGTCTTTAAGAGAGTTGTGATTGTTGTCAGTAAAGCACTAGTAACTATTTTTGCCATCAGTAGTGTTGTAGAGCGATAACAAGAATCTCCGTTGTCTCGGTCCTTCCTCTGTTTCCAGCTCCCCACATGGCTCCGCTGGAATTTGACATTTCATTTGAGGTCCGTCATGGCTGCCAACACGATTCAGATTCATTATCAACGGCCGGTCACAAGACGCGACCTCTTCACCCCTCCTCATTAACAGCACCGTGAGCCGTAAATGTCAAGATCTCGATTTACAAGCGAGTTAAACTGGAGGTCCACATCTTTAATGTTATATGGTTATTAAAATATCCGCAAAGAAATGTCGGATAATTCTGAATATTTTCATGTTTGATTCTCAACAAAGAGCGGATTGAACTCTGTGGCTTTTTGGTTTGTGGTGTTGTTGTATTGAATTGCATTAAACCAAAAGATTCCTTCATACATTTTGTCCACAGTCGTCAAAATATTAAACGAGCAGACGGCTGAAATGAACTGTTAATGCAGGAACCCGACCTCTTCTCTTTGGTCGTATGAATTAACCCCTTGCTATAAAAAGGGAAACATGCAGCTCAACACTCACTTCCTGGAGGTGACACAGGTGTGAAGAGAGGTATTTAGTTTACTGGTGGCGTATATCTACATATCTACATATCTACATATCTACATATATGCATATCTTCATATCT
>NW_022283459.1:0-5613 GCF_004355925.1 Anarrhichthys ocellatus
ATAAGCCTGGTGGAAGTCTGATCAGGGAGGAGTATACTGCGAGCAGGGACCCATGAGCACTCTTCAGGACCATAACCCTCCCAGTCCACTAGGTATTGCACTCCCCTTGAGTGAGCAGGCGACGGACCTTGTAGACAGGTGCCTAATCGATGAGCTGGGGAGGGGGTCTGGGGAAGGGCTGAAGCAGGCTCTCCTTTTCAGGTTTAATCCTGGAGACGTGGAAGGTGGGATGAATTCTCATGGTCCGGACGGCCGTCCCATCGTAAGCTACTGCGGCTCGGAATCCTACAGGATAACCAAGTACATTGACTATTTCATCAACCCACTTTCCAAACTTCACCCGATACCTCAAGGAGACACATGAATGCGTTAACAAAATAAAAAACCTTAAGGTACCCGGTCACACCTTCCTTTTTTTTTTTTTTTCAATTGACATAAACTCCATATACACGAACATAGAAACACCACTCTCCCTTGCAGCCAATCAAAACATTTAACAGCTGGAGAGACTTATAAGTTTGTGTCTGTTCACATGATCACTGTACTTAATAACTAATGACACAGTAATCATCACTGTAGAGGTGTTTTGCCAGTCGGCAGTGCCGAAAGCATCATCTCAGGCTACGCTTCCTTGCTCTCCCTCAACTTTCTTGCTCTAACTGAGACCTGGATCACAGCAGAAAACACCACCACACCCGCAGCTCTGTCAGACGTGTACTCTCTCTCACACTCCCAGAGCTGCGAGGCAAGGTGGTGGTACTGGCCTGCTAATTTCCCCAAAATGGAAATACTCTCTTATCTCTGTTCCACAGTTTTCCCCGTCATCTTTCGAATTTCATGCTGTTACTGTCACTTATCCAGTCAAGCTCACCATTGCTGTTGTGTATCGCCCACCACGGCCTCTTGGTGAGTTCCTGGAAGAGCTCCACACAGTCTCGCACTTCCATGACGATGGCTCCGCACTCATCCTGCTTGGCGACTTCAACATCCAGACTGATAAGTTAGAACCTCTTCTTTCCTTCCTCTCCTCCTTTGACCTTTACCACTCCTCTTCTCCTCCTACCCACAAGGCCGGCAACCAGCTTGATCTTATTTTCACGAGACACTGTTCTACTCCTAACCTCTCCGTCACTCCCCTCCAGCTCTCTGACCACTATTTCATGTCTTACTCCAACTCCCTCTCCTCTCTCCCCTTACTTCCGCCACCTACCAACATGGTTTCTTACCGTAGTCATTTTCACTCCCTCTCCCCCGCTGATCTTTCCTCTTCTGTTACCTCTGCCCTCCCTGACCCTGAATCCTTCTCTCTCCTATCCCCTGTTACTGCTACTGATCTTCTCCTCTGCACCCTTTTCTCTTCTTTGGACAACCTCTGTCCCTTCACCTCCAGGCCTGCACGGCCAACCCCACCTGCTCCATGGCTATTGGACTCTGTGCGTACTGATAGACGGGGCCTAAGAGAGGCTGAGCATAAATGGAGAAAAGGCAAACGCCTGGAGGACCTTCTTAACATCCAATCTCTTCTTTCCACTTTTTCTTGCTCTCCATCTACTGCTAAAGCTGCTTTCTTCCGCTCTAAAATCCTAACTTCTCCTTCCAATCCTAAAAAACTCTTCAAACTTTCTCTTCACTCCAACACCCCACCCCCTCCTACTTTCTCCCTTCTCCCTGACAATTTCATCAACTTCTTTGACAAGAAGGTAAACCATATCAGATCCTCCTCTCAGCACCCCCTGTCCCTGTCCACCCTCTGTCTCTACCCTGCCCAGCTCTCCCTCCCCTCTCCATGCCCCATGTTACCCTATTTGGCTCCCCTCTCCCCTAACGAGGTCCTCAACCTTGTTGCCACTAACCGCCCCACCGTGTGCTCTCTTGACCCAATCCCCTCCCCTCTTCTTCAGTCTATTGCAACTGAACTCCTTCCTTTCCTCACCGGCCTTATGACTTACATACTAACACACCTTACTAAGGTGTGGCGCGTCAGAATTCCTCCTGATACTTAATCAGACTCCTGATATTGTCTGTTAAATTAAGCTTTCATTTTCTTGGAAGTTGTAGGCTCTTTTGTCTCCTTAGTGGGCCTTTCCCCCTTTGCAAAGAAGCGCAACGTTATTTACTCATTTTTGCTAGTTTGCGGGTTTAATTTTTAATGTAACGTATCACGTGACCGAGACAAGCGTCTTGACATGTGTCAAGAGGCACAGGCGGATGAAATTGCAAGAGAATCCGGTCATTTTTCAAAATAAAACTTCTTTCAGACTCAATCAATAAAACAGAAATAATATATTTATTCTTTCTGTGCGGCCCGGTGCCAAATGATCCACGGCCTGGTGGTTGTGGACCACTGCCTAGCCCACCGTTATGCCGATGACACCCAGCTGGTCTTGTCATTTCCCCCCGGTGAGACTCAAGTGGAGGAACGCATCGCTGTGTGCTTGGCTGACATCTCGAAGTGGATGACGACACACCACCTAAAGCTCAATCTGGACAAAACCGAGCTACTGTTCCTCCCGGGGAAGGGTTGCCCGCACCGAAACCCGTCCAATACCATTGATGATACTGTGGTGACGCCAACTCGGACTGCGAGGAACCTGGGTGTGACCCTGGATGACCAACTGTCACTCAGCAAACATTGCATCAGTTACACGCTCCTGCAGATTCCTGCTCTACAACATCAGGAGGAGTCTCCCCTTCCTCACTGACGAGACGGCGCAGGTGCTAATCCAGGCTCTGGTCATCTCCCGCCTGGACTATTGCAACTCTCTACTTGCCGGAGCCCCGGCCATCAGACCTCTGGAGCTTGTCCAGAAAGCTGCAGCTCGCCTGGTGTTCAATCGCCCCCAAGTTCTCCCACATAACTTCCCTTCTCTATACTGGCTCCCTGTAAGAGCTTGCATCCAGTTTAAGACTCTGGTGCTAGCCTACAGGGCAGTGAAAGGAACAGCTCCGTCCTATCTCCAGGACATGGTCAAGCCCTACACCCCCGCCCGACCACTTCGCTCTGCTGCCTCGAGGCGATTGGTTGCCCCGTCACTCAGAGGTCCCTAGGGCCGATCGACCCAGTCACGGTGGTTTTCTGTCCTGGCCCCACAATGGTGGAATGAACTCCCCACTGACGTCAGGACAACAGAGTTGCTGCCCATCTTTCGGCGCAGGCTGAAAACTCACCTCTTCAAGAAGAACTACCCTGAGCCTTCCACTTGCTCTTATTGTATTCATACGCATTTGTTGCACTTATTGTATTAGTTCGTTTCTGCACTGTACTTCTGCTCTGGTTTATGGAAATAACAGATCATGACGAGACAGTTCTAATTAATGAAGAAAGACGTTTGTGGTCCTTTTTTTTCCAGACCGACAATGAACACAAACCAAATGGTAAATTAGAAAACAAATCAGGACAACTTGCGGTTCAAGCGAGGATTGGGGAAATGACAAAGTAGAGACTTGGGATGGACCCAAATTCACTGAAATATCAAATCACTCTATTCATAAGGTCTGAAATTACATTAGATTATTAGATTTAAAGACAGTTGATTTCCAGTGCCCTTACTTTCCTTGAAGGGGCTATCTGCGAATCCAGCACTAGCACTGTTTCCAGTCGATTGTCAAGCTAATTTTAGGCAAACTCTCATAAAAGAAATGCGAATAAGGCACGTTTCCATTGACTGGTTCCGAGCAAGTAAACAACGTAGTTGTCTGAAATTGGCACCATAGGCTAGGTATGGCTGTAATCTACCCGAAAACAAAGGGCCGAGCCATCTGACCAAGAGGACTTCAGGAATTTGTTTAAATTGGCATTTATATGCAGATATCCGTTTATAGAGATTACATCTGTTGGTTTCTTGCTTTGTGCTTTTGTGTCGAAGCATCTATTCTCTGTACATTTACAAGGACCTGCACCTACCTACCAGTGCACATGGTCCTCCAGGACTACCCTGCATTTCATGTTGTAGTTTAGTGGTTAAGTATTGTATTAAGACTGATCGTGTAGTGCTAGATACACTAATAAGATAACATTTCCAAGAATTACTGGCTCCTGCACATCAAAAATTGATGGGTTTTAACGAGTCGTTTCATGCTAAATCTGTTCGTTAAATGTTACTGAAGGATGTGTAATTTTTAGCATGTTGGTTAGCCTGTGCTAGGCCCTCTCGCCGAAGTTAGGCCTAGTTTGAGCATGTGTGATAGTCTTGTCTCCATGTACCCCACATTAAATGCGGGTTCATTTTGCAAGGGTGTAGAACAGCTAAAACAGCTTCGATATCAAGTAATGACACCAAATATGTTGATTTTGAGCATAGTAGCAGAGTAGAAATGATTGAATGAAGTATGAGAGTGTGCATATTGATTTTATTTTTGTATTCTCTTGATGTCATTTTGTTTATATTTAAATACATATACACAGCATTCGGTCAGTCCTCGCCTAAAGATCAAGATGAAAAGAAACATGGTTATGAATTCAGAACAGTTCACTGTGCTGAGATGTCAGCTCTGATGCCTAGTTATATTTCCTACTCACAGGTTTTTGGTCCAATGGTCAGTGTTAACAGATGTCCTACTGCAAACCTGCAAGGTTAAATTAATAACAATGTTTTCGTTTTAGTAATTCTCCAGTTTCATTTATGCAGAAAACAAAGAATGTGTAGATGTACAAAGTTACCTTCACAGACAACACCAGCATCCTCAGAATGACCACAGTTGTGGGTTCCTAATCCTCTGTGTGTACAGTCTTTTAGTGATGACTCAGTTCCCAAACACTGAAGGTCATCCAGCCAGATTGGTCCACTTCCTTGTCCAAAATGTGCACTTCCTGGTGCTGACAGAGCCTTGCCACAGCCCAGCTGTAGACACACCACCTGAGCGTCATTCAAATCCCAAACGTCGTCGCACACCGTCCCCCAATTGCCGTTGTGAAAGATCTCCACTCTGCCAGAGCAGCTGCTGTCAGAGTTGACCAGTCTCACTGTAGTCATATCTAGTTGAATTGAAAGCAAAATATCAGTCAACATATGGCAACAGCAGTATTGAGCAAAAGCCCCATCTCTTCAATGTAACTGAACTTTATAATTTAGCTTCTTTATCATTATTAACTCTGACATATCATACTCTCCCTTCACACATGATCCTTCTGAGGCAACGATAAATTATCTGGAAAATGTGGGGTTCTGTGATGCGCAATATTTCATACAATGGACCTAAATTAGGGGTAATGTAAAAGAGTTTGAGATAAACAACAAGAATGAAACAAAACTAAGTATAAACGTTGACAGATGGAGCTGGGTACATTGGGAGTTGATTCACAGGTTATTGGTCAGGACGATAGAGATATCTAGAAAGTGCTGTGAGGATGACATTGTAGGCCAACCTGGAAGCTAGCCTCTTACTGGTTCCCTGGAGAAAAAGCCAATGTGATTTTGGATTATTGCAGGAAATCAGCTCTGTGGCTAAACCAGTTTATGACACCAACGTCTTCCCAAATGAACACTACTTTTATCATTATTTAAATCATAGATGCAATCGGCAGAAGCAAAGACATAATATAAAGACAATAAATAAATTACACCACTGTCTCATGACTTCATGCCGCCACCACCACTGAGCTAAACGCAGACT
>NW_022283460.1:0-5613 GCF_004355925.1 Anarrhichthys ocellatus
AAGGAAAAGTGAATGAACAGTGAGGATCAGGGCTCAAAGGGAAGTGAGCAACGAAATGCCCTTTTTTGATCTCATGTTTGTATTCTAACAAAGTGTTGGGAGGTGATGTAAGAATACCAGATTCACACTGAGGTCTAAAGCTTTACGTATATTCTGTTCATCAAGGCTGCAGATGTGTCTCACTGACCTCGAGAGTAAAAGTAGTCATAGTGAAGAATAGTTATTCTACGAGTGAGTTATACCATGTGAGAGTGTTTCAATGTTTCATCTCACTGGCTGTAGATTGTTAATTAATGATTTAATACCGTAGCTGATGGATCCTGATAGTTTGATCAGTGGAGCTGCCTCATGTTGAACAAGCTGTGGTGGAATGTAACTACATTTACCTAAATACTGTATTGATATACAACGTTTTGTCCTCAGATGGTGAAGATTTCATGGACATACACATGAAATATTGAACATTAAAAAATAAAAATCAATTTGAAGGTGTTTGTACTTTGATTCTGCCTACTTTCATTGTATGTTACATATACTTTACAGGCAAATATTGTACTTTTTAGTCCACTACATTTATTTGACAGCGATAGATATTTGCTGATTAAAATTTTTACAAAATCTGTGGGGCTTTTATTTTGAAACGGGGGAGGGGAAAAGTCCTCTAAAAATCTCTAAGACCTGAATGACTGTGTGAGAGAGAGACACAGAGTGAAAGAGACACAGACATAAAGATAGAGGAGAGCGAGAGACAGAGGGAGGGAGACAGACAGACAGGTCTAACGATCTTGCCCTGAATAGCTCCAAGTCATGCATGTCTGTGTTTATCAACTTCACTAATTAGCTCAATCAAAAACATTTGTGTGCCTGCAGCCTTAACGTGGAGATAAAGCTGTGAAACACCTGTCAAACAAATCCTCAAAACCCCCATAAGCGTAGCTCCTATTGCTCCGATATTAAAGCTGGAGAGGAAGGATGACTTGCAGAACTGATCATGTGAAAATTGTGTCTGTAGTGTAAAAAATGTGGCTTCACTGGCGATCTAGAAACGGGGTACCGTGTTCTGTGGAAGATGTTCTTGAGGTAAGATTTAGCATTGGTCTCTATGGAGCAGATGGTTGGTTTTCCTCTCAATTAAAAGCTGTTGTGCCAAATGTGTAAATCTGTTGGATTCCACTCTCATTCTTCTAGACCAGCACACGATTAGCTAACTTTTTACCGAAAAAGAATGCATGAAGAGTGAAAATTGTGGAGTCAGTGGCAAAAGACAAATGTCTTTTTTTCACAAGAATCTCAAGCTGCTCTTCACTCTAGCAGTGACATCACGCACTCTGAGCTGTGCAATACACACCCATTGTAAAGTCAGAAAATTACTGAAAAAAAATCATAAAAGTTAAAATGTGACAGTTCAAAAAGTATTAAAGATATCAGAAAGCTTATAACATACAATAATAGCTCATGGTTTTCTCAACATTTTAAAGTTGAAATGGTGTCTGTAGCTGAAAGTATGAGGAAGAAGAAGGATTTGAAAGTTGAAGAAGTTGAGGAGGATTTGAAAATGTTCTCCATTCAAAACATTTTTTCAAAAAGCTTAAAGGTTAAAAACATCATAGCCGGCATGTCCTTAAAGAGCGGAACATTTTGATAGTTGAACGGTTTCTGTAGCTTAAGAAATGTGGAAGGAGATGCCTGCCAAAAAACGCTGAATCAGCATTCCAACAAATATGGTGTTTCAAACTCCAGTGCAGCAGGCGGCGGTATGCACCTGCTATCAGTTTGATATCTGCCATTCAAACCGAGAGAAGAAGGAGAACTCTGTTCTAACCTAACTCAGCGGAAGTAAACACAACACACTCCTAACCTGTATGCACGTGCAGGGATAGCCGACAGTGTTGTATTCGCGCATATGCATATTTAATTTGTTTTTACACAACAATGTCTTCAGTTGAGTATTTGAGAGAGTTTGTCAACGAGCGACTATCTGCTGCTGCTGAAGAAATATTCAGAGTTTTTGAAAAAACTATCTTCGAGTACCAGGAAGAGATCGACCGTCAGCGCAGACTGTTGGATATCGCTTGGAAACCTGAAATAAAGTTACACAGGATAGGTGAGTACAACTTCGTCATTGTAATACCACTAAACAGAGAAATGCCACTTAATTAAAATTGTTTAAATGTGTGCTGGTATTATCAATGCTGCGTTCACGTGGATTCAGGCAGATGGTAGACAGCAAACCAGGGCCCCATTCCTCGTACGTGGTTCTGCAAGGTCGATCAAATGTCCTATTAGCCAGCCTAAATTAACGAGATGATTGATGTCAGGCTCCGTCGGTTTCTCCAAGGCTGATCCGCTCTCAAACAGTCTCGTTAATTCGACCAGACGATCAGGATCAGGATAATTGCGCGTGCCCGTCCTACGTCAAAAGGGGGAAGCGTCGATCACCGAAACCATGATTTTCTAACAGTACAATGTTAAATAAACTCAAAGAAAGAGCCTATTTTTACTCCGCTGACGAGCAGGAGATGATCATGAACGCATATGAGGAATTCAAGACCATAATCACGGCTAAATCTAACACTGCCACCGCTGCGAGGGCTAGACAAGAAGCACGCAAAAATATCAGACAAGTTAAATGCGTAAGTGTTGGGAAATGTATCGGCTAATTGTAATGCCTCATCACCCCAATCAATCAGGTTATGTCTTTAAATGTGACTGCTGGCAGTAGGCTTAATGGCTCATTGGATGATTCTTATCATCCAATGAGATATAGCGAAAACAATTATCTCAACTCTTTCAGAATAAGTAGATAAAACAAGCCCAAAGATTATCTAATTGATACTCATTAATATGAGGATATATGTACTGTATGCGCGTATGTATCATGTAGCCTACTATATACAGTATGTGTATATACATGTCTGTGTAGATTACCATATAGAACTAGGAGTTTGAATGTGTGTGTGTGTGTGTGTGTGTGTGTGTGAATCTGTGTATGGGCGGATCAGTATGTGTGTGTATTATTCATAATCAGAAATTCAATCAATTGAAGCAGTGAAAAGAAATAGTGTGTGATTCTCTCTATTCTTATCATGAGTCCACCTTAATCATTTTCTACAATAATGATATGCTGGTGTACTAATAACACAGTCATATAATTATGAGTGCTTTTAACCCCCATGTATGCAACGCAGCCATCAAGAGGACATGGGAGCAAGTAAACACTATAAGCACACACACATTATTCAGAATGGTGAGTCAATATGTGCCATGGTAATGTAATGAACACATCCATAAGTTTATTAAGCGCCAAATAAACTTCACGAACAGCACGGCATGCAGCGGTTTTCCCGATGTTCTCCGCATCGCCGACATTGTACAAAAATGTACCACTCGCAGAACAGCGCAAGGCTGCATCCAGTGTGTGAGACAGTCAGTGCTCGGCTGCAGCGTGTGGTGTTCAATGTATGGCTCCAGAAGGTCTGTAAATAAATGATTCCTTGTCGGCAGAATCGATAGCGCTCGTATAGGAAGTCATCATGATGTGATAACGGATCTTGGCGATGTGGAAGAACTCTCTCCCTATAAAACGCTAATCTAACTAATATCCTCCTTCATCAGTGGATCTCTGAGGAAGGGAGCTGTACATTAATGCAATAGAGGCTTCTTAGTTTGCTCAGCTGGTTTTAATGGATCACCGTGTGTCTCACTTTACATGCATTTCTGGAACTCCCGTATAACCCCCAGTATATGCTCAAGCGCATTAGACTACTGAATATGACAGGAGCTGCCATTTCTTCCGGGGGAGTGACCAGCTTATCCAGCTACCCTGACTTAGCCTGCCCCGGAGCAGGTTCAAGCTTATGGATGTGTTGCCATGGTGATTTTGCCGAACTTGCTTCGTGGAACCGAAAAGCCTGATCTACGTCATCTTATCCTGAAAAGTATCCGGCTAACGGGGCCCAGGTCTTGTTAGATGAGAACAGGTTGGTAACATCAGGTGAGGCAGACAGAAAACACCGGAAACGGTACACTTGTCGTCCAAAGTTTTAAAAAAAAAGTTTTCTCTTTTTGTCATAATGGAATAATATATATTTGGTCCAACTATTTACTGACTATTGTTTTATTTAATTATTCACAGACTGTAGCGTTATATAGCTAAAACATGTGATTTATCTTAATAATCGATTGCAAACTTAAGCAACTATCTCCAGTGTGAGGGAGCTACGTAACATTCGGTTGCAAATTCTATTTATTCCAATACTGATCCCGGTATTCTCTTCCGGGTTCACCTAATTTTACCGTCCTGTCCTCGTCCACTGTCATGATATCTGGTGTGCTGTATGCCTGGTTTCATGTGAATGCACTGTTTGCATTTTTCCTTCAACATCACAGTCGTATCCTATTTATGTTGCTCTCTGTCCCTCCAGAGCTCCCACAGCAACATGTCTGTAAGGAGGAGGAGGTTCTCTCCGACCAGCAGCTCTGTATTCAGGAGAGGAACTCCAGTCTGGACCAAGAGGACCCAGATCCTCCACAGATCAAAGAGGAACAGGAGGAACTCTGCACCAGTCAGGAGGGAGAGCAGCTTGAGCTGAAGCAGGAGACTGAGACCTTCATGTTGACTCCTAATGAGGAAAGTAACCACACTGAACCAGAACCAACAAGAGACCCCCAGCTCCTCTCCAACAACTCTCATGTAGCTGAGAGCCAAGATCAGAAAGGAAGCGAGCATGAAGACTCAGAATCAACTAGTGATTCAGAGCCAGAACCAAAGAAAAGGCAACAGAAAAGCAGAAGTCACTGTAACGATATTAACAACTTGTTAAAGACTTGCAGTGATCCTCAAACAGGTAAAGCACTTTTCCAATGTGACACGTGTGGGGAAGCTTTCAAGTTCAGGTCGCATTTTGACAAACACCTGAGAACCCACTCAGATGAGAAGTCACATTCTTGCAGCTTCTGTGAGAAAAGATTCAGTAAGATATCCTCATTGAAGGCTCATCAAAAAATCCACACAAGTGACAAGCTGTATTCTTGCAAAACATGTGGAAAAGATTTTGGACGTAGTAGTCACTTGATAGTCCACATGAGAACACACACAGGTGAGAAGCCATTTTCTTGCAAAACATGTGGAAAAGATTTCAGACAAAGATGTGACATGTTGGTTCACATGAGAACACACGCAGGTGAGAAGCCATATTCTTGCAAAACATGTGGAAAAGATTTTGGACGTAGTAGTAACTTGATGGTCCACATGAGAACACACACAGGTGAGAAGCCGTATTCTTGCAAAACATGTGGAAAAGATTTTGGACAAAGTAGTCACTTGACTTTCCACATGAGAACACACACAGGTGAGAAGCCGTATTCTTGCAAAACATGTGGAAAAGATTTCAGACAAAGAGGTGACATGTTGGTTCACATGAGAACACACACAGGTGAGAAGCCGTATTCTTGCAAAACATGTGGACAAGAGTTCAGACAAAGAGGTGCCATGTTGGTTCACATGAGAACACACACAGGTGAGAAGCCGTATTCTTGCAAAACATGTGGACAAGAGTTCAGACTTAGAGGTGCCATGTTGGTTCACATGACAAGAGCCCACACTGGGGAGGA
>NW_022283461.1:0-5612 GCF_004355925.1 Anarrhichthys ocellatus
TTTTATCCTGAGACTGTACTTGGACTTGAAGAAGTCTCACTCTGCGAGCAGACAGAACCAAGAGACAAACAAGCATCTGTGACTTATTTTTGATCTGGTGTCATGGACTTTGATAGTGAGAAGGACTGACTATTGCTGCTGACTCTGCTCCTAAAAGTTAGCATTATATGCCTATATTTATAGTCTTTTTATATTATTTCTACTTACTGGAAACTGCACCCTACTCCCTCTTGTTTCCAAGGAAAACCCTGTGAATTGCACCAGATTGTTTGTCATATTCTCTGGTGCTGAAGACAGTGAATTGTATGTTAAACAGAACATTCTTAAAGGTTAGCGCATTGGGAGATTGCAATGGAAATATGAATGTTTTGGGTTCAGACAGGTTCTTCTCAACAATCACCAAGTGGTATGTAGACAGACTGAGCACTGTGTTAAGGACTTGTTTCTGCATGTGGTTCATTACACCACTATGATGAATGAATATTAGATGAATCTATTCCATACAGTTCAACAATCAAGGTTTGAGGCACTTATGATGATTATCCAGTGGTTGCAAGTTTTGAAGTGTCTGTGCAGCCATCAAGAACAATTTGGAGTGTTGTATGATATGAATATAGACCATATGAATTAAATGCAAGGGTAAAGTTGAATGGCATACGATAAAGTGTTTACTAGCACTCCACTTGTCAATAACCTGAGTACACTTTGTAACTGAGTTGACACTGTGCAAACAGGCGAGGACCCAGTTTACCTGCAAGAGGAGGGTAACGAACAGGGAGAGCGAGATTGTGGTCTGATCTCAACTCTGACTTCTCCACATTCTGTACATTATATATAGTGCTGTTCATTGAGAATATGCTATTGCACCCACTGTAAAGTGATCACTGAATAAAAAACAGATCAGCTAAGAAATCAAAGTCTGACTGAATGTTTCTGTTTGATTTTCCTCTGTTGTGCAGGATCAGGGTCATTCCAGGTTTAGGTTTGTTAAGATGATAAAATCATGTAAGCTGCCATCAGTTGACACAGATATACTTTTAAATCAATGCACACTTTCAGTTGTTTTACCATGCAATAATAATTAACATTTTACAAAGAAAAAGATGCTTACGGTGTTCAAATGTGATACATTGCATATCTGTGCAAGCTCATGTTCATGCATTGTTGTGTTAACATGAAATAAAGAGTGGTTGCTTGGAAGAAAGCAAAAATACATTTCAATCAGGAGAGACTAGGCTAACGATGTCGTTGTGTTATTGGCTAGAGAGACCAGCTGATTTAGACAGCTGATATGATTGACAGCCCCGAACAATAACAGCAAGGAAATAATGTGTGCCTGCATGAGGAGCGATGGCAGATGTATGGTAAATAAGCTATGGTCTTAGGCAGTGGTGTATAAAGTACTCAAAAGCCATACTTGAGTAAAAGTAAAGATACCTTACTGGAAAACTACTCCAGTAAAAGTAAAAAGTCACCTATTAGAATACTACTTGAGTAAAAGTCTTAAAGTATCTGATATTTATTGTACTTAAGTATCAAAAGTAATTTTCTGATATTAAATGTACTTAAGTATTGAAAGTAAAAGTACAAGTAAATGCTGTTAATAAAAAAGCAAAGGGTCAGAATTATGAAGTTTATTCTTTTAAGTGCTGTGGCCACCAGGACCAAGGACATGGAGCTGCGTTGACAATAATTGGGTTGGCTGTGATCCATCCAGGAGCAACAATGTTCAACATAATATATTGTACATAAGTTCATAGTAGATGCAAAAGTATACTTATCATCATAATTCTCCGAAAAGCAATATGACACTATGAAGGAGTTGTAACAGTGCGTTTATAAGTATGCTCATTCCGACTAGAGGATGTAGAGGGCAAATGCATCATATTGTGTTCAGCAAAAAATATCCACTTGATGCATCAGGCCAGTGTTTAGAGAAAGGACACCTGCCTTGTGAACTCCTGTGGGCCTGATTTGAACACAACAGGCAAAGGTTTTGCTCAAGCTGAATCTGCAATTGGGTGACTGCTCCCATCATAACTCCATCTGATCATCCACAAAATGACTCAAGTATCAAAACATGATCAATACTAAAGCAGCACCGAAAGTAACAACCCAGTCATTACTTGAAACTGAAAAATGTCCTGTTCATCTTCAAAAGAAGTTGGTTTTCAAAATTGCGAGAATTCCGTCTCGCTGTTCTTGGGCTGAAGACTAGTCCTGCGATGCTAAACAGCCTTTCACAGGCCGCTGAGGCAGGTAGAGGTGTGTTCAGCTTCACACACAGCTTGCGCACAGCTAGGAAGGATTTCCCTAATGCTAACACTAATGCTAACCCTGATGCGCCAAACCTGCTTGCTTGCAGTCTGTGTTCCACCGCAGCCCCCCGACGCTGGTCTCATGATTCATTTTGTTTCTAAAGATAGATTTGATTTTGTAGTGAGTAACGAAGGTTTCAGGGGAAATGTATCGGAGTAAAAGTATCAGTTTTCTTTGCAAAATGTAGTGAAGTAAAAGTAAAAGTCATCAGAAATATAAGTAGTAAAGTAAAGTACAGATATCCAAAAAAAAACGACTTAAGTACAGTAACGAAGTATTTCTACTTCGTTACTGTACACCACTGGTCTTAGGCATGCAAGAGTATAGTCTTCCTGTCTGAACTTACGCTAGAGCATCATTTATACTATCTAAAAACTAATATTCTCTTTGAGAAGGAAAACTATTAACTAAAACACCAGTATGGGCCCTTTAATTATAGTAGCATTACTGTCACATTTTAATAGTCGTGCAGTATGATACAGCATAATAGGAATTTGTACAAATGTAGACCAGATTTTGAGATAAAATTTCAGCTGCTTGCTTTAGCGAAGCAATTCCCTTCTTACATATTGAAAAAACCACTCGGTAATGTTTACAAAAATCAAACCTAATAACCACAAACTATTTACAGAAGACATGAGGGAGAACTTTACACAGTGCATTTTTAAAGGTGCAGTCTAGCATCAGCATCTTGTCACTTTCTATTCTTATAATGTTCTTTACTGCTTTTACTTGTGATGACCTCAACAGAAAAAGGTCAATGGACAAAAGGTAGCATCAGAAAACATGCAACTCTTGTAAAATCAATGTAGCGTACTAATGATTAACAGGTAGGTGGAGTGTTTCCAGTCTCTGTTTGTGAGGGATTATTTAGGACTGTCGGTGCAAAAAGCGTACCATAGACGTTCACTGGTCCCATCATGGCCAGGGTCTACATCAACACTGTCTGCTTCAAAGCTTTACTCTTACAACTGTGTGCATTCAGTGTGCTCGGACAGGACTTGCATGTAAGTATGCATATAGCATAGGATGAAATGAGTTTGTCTGAGACATCATGGAATCTCCATTTTAATTCATATTTTGGAAGAGATGCAAAACTTAAAACTGAGTCAACTTGATAAAGAATGTTTATATTTTGTTACAGGTTATCCCAGAATCAAATGACACTGCTGGTAAAAACACTTTCAATTTTACTTTTCAGTAAAACTAAAACTTGACTCAGTCTTTCATGACTGGAATGCCTAAATGCCTCTTTTTTCCTCACAGTTGATGGGTTGATTGATGAATATTATTTCGATTACACCACCGACACCCCTGCAGAAGACTTTGATTTGTCTCTAGATGACTGGTTATATGAACTCATGGATGTCGCAGGTAAGTTACGTCTGGTTTGATTGCCTGTATATGCTGAACGCATGCAGTAGTTTAACTAAGTCCGATATCCCTTCTGCCTCACAATGTATTGATCGAGACATAATCAATTGCTCTTTGTGGTAACTGGTGAGACTTCATGTTTGCTCTTTACTGTATAAAGCATTTGATGTGTTTCTGTCTTCATTTAGATGAGTGTGATCCAAACCCATGTTTGAATGGCGGCAGCTGTGACCACGCTGCTGATGGGAGCTTCAAATGTTTGTGCCCTGAGCCGTACTCAGGAAAGAAGTGTCAGATAGGTATGACTGAGATCAAGTATATGAGAGCCTTAATTATAATATTCAATGTTTTGCACTTAAAGGCTAACCTAATACATTCTGAGAATAATCATTTCACAGATTTTACTTTTTTTCTTTTGTTTCAGCTTTAAGTTAAAGCTCCCTAGTAGAGGATTGAAAAAAATATGACTTTTATGCCCCCCCCCCCCCCCCCCGTAAAAAAGACAGCGTTAGCAATATACATTACACACATTAGCTTTAACGAAATGGATTTGAATGTAATTTTAAGCTTGATTTTATTTATTTTCAGGGACATAAAATGAAATGTACATTAATTCATCATTAAACATCATTGCAAATGTGCTAATCTTGTAGGCTAATTCTGAACTGTTGGTCTGATGTTAATCAGCATTAAAACAATACAACACACAGCATCTACAATTAGAACAATAGAAAGCAAAACATAAAGCAGCTGAATAGGACAAAAAGCTTAGAGGAGTAAGGCAAGCATCATATGAAGTAGGAAATGCACAATGCAGACAATTAATACAAAACACTGTTAAGCTGAAAGTTAGCACACAACATAAAATCGCTTTACAGAAAACAAGTAAAACTAGAAGGCTGACAAACAGACAAAGCAATCATGCAGTGATGGCAGATCTGCATGTATTAAATGTAAACCAAATTAATGAATGCACCGTGTGTTTTTCAGTGACTAATGTTTGCAAGAACGTGAAATGTGGCCGTGGAAGCTGTGTTGTCACATCTACTGCTCCATTCAACGAGTGCAAGTGCAAGCATCCATACAAACCACCCAACTGCACTAAAGGTCTGTTTAGAATTTCATAATGGAATATAGAGCAGCATGTTATTGATTTAGTTTTGTCATTATATTACACTCACAAAGTCATATTGCATTGATGCCTTTGCACTGGACATCATAAGCTGGTTTTCTTGCCTGTGTTCACAGCTTCTCGCTGCAGGCCCAATCCCTGTCAGAATGGAGGCTCTTGCATGAAGGGTCCCAAACACTCCTCCTTCCAATGTTCTTGTCCTCGTGGATATACTGGAAAGTTCTGCGAAGTTGGTGAATACAATTCTCTCTCTGTCCTAACTAGAAAAAACACACATATGTATCACCTGGCTGAAACAAAATATGATTTTTTTGTCCTAGAACCAAACGACTGTTATCAAGAGGACGGAGAGTTTTACCGCGGCATGGTGAGTGTAACAGTTGAAGGGGAAGAGTGTCTGGACTGGAATTCCTATTTCATCCTGCAGAAAGGGGGGGGGAGATCCCATCAAAGGGTATTCAGGCTTCGATGGAATTGGACCACACAATTACTGCAGGTGAGGAGTTGTCTTGTGTAAATATTGCACATGTACTTAATGTTGACATTACCATGTTTGTCTGTCTGTAAATGTCAATACAGTCCATGAGAGGCACCTACTGTTTATGTACTCAAGACTTTGTGTTTAGTCTTTGTAACTCTAGGCACGCTTTCAAAGGGTCAGTAACTGGTTTATTAAGTTAATCAAAGTCTTTTTTACAGAGTAAGTAATAGGCTGTTAAAATTCATACTTAAGAAAAACTTTTGGGCTGCCAGGTTGTAACTTCTTTTTTTAATGTATAATTAAATG